>NW_026000037.1:54649-89400 GCF_001458135.2 Marmota marmota marmota
CCTCCTGCTCTGCTTCCTCCCCCCACAGCCTCCTGCTCTGCTCCCTTCCTGCCCCCCACAGTCTCCTGCTTGGTCCCTTCCTGTCCCCCACAGCCTCCTGCTTGGTCCCTTCCTGCCCCCCACAGCCTCCTGCTCTGCTCCCTTCCTGCCACCCCACCAGTCTCCTGCTTGGTCCCTTGCCTGCCACCCCCCCCACAGTTTCCTGCTTGGTCCCTTCCTGCCTCCCCAGGCTTGCCAGAACTTGCAGATGTTTCCCTCAGGACCCGTCTTCCCACCAGAGGGACTCAGCAGAGCCGCAGGGGCACAGGGGCATCGCTGGCCAGGCCCAGCAGAGGCTGGGAAGGAGCAGGAGTGTAGAGGAGCCGGTTAGCAGGGTGTTGGGGACAGCACCCCTGTGACTGGTGAAAGGCAGCCTCCAGCTGCAGCGTCTCAGGCCCAAGGCCTCAGGCTGAGCCTCATGAGAGGCCTCCGCAGGGCTCAGGTCACTGTGCGGATGAAGACCCTGGGGAGTGGGCACAGCCTTGGCTTGTTTTGTTTTCTATTTTTAATTTAAGGCAGGGGCAGGGTCTCGCTGAGTTGCCCTGACTGACCTTGAACCTGCAGTCCTCCTGCCTCTCATTCCCCAGGAGCTGGGGGACAGGTGAGCACCACTGTGCCTGGCCAAGACTCAGTCTTTTCTGATGACCCCAAGACTCATATTTTTTCCCAGAAATATTATTTGGGCCCAGAATAAACTCAAAGAAACATTGTTCAGCTACATCAGAAAGTAAGAATTTGATCATGAAGTTGTCAGATTTTACTCTCTGGATATTATCTCTGAAAAATAAGATGCTAACATTTTTTTCTAAATGGAAGACACCAAAAATGGTCATGTATGAGAGATGACAGGACTGGAGGGGGACTTGGGGCCCACGCAGCACAAAACACAGGGACGCATGTGAACTTGGTGCTTAGGGACACATTCCCCTCATCCCTACTTCATCTCTGCATTACAACGTGTTCTGACAGAGCATGATTTCCTCTGAATCCCTCATCCAATTTGGCTTCATGAAATACTAATTTCTTTTTAAATCAACCTTTAACCCTGAGAAACATTCTGACTCTGGTCTCTTTGGGGCAAGACTTTTCAAATGACTCATTTTTAAGTTTCGATTAATTGAATTTGATTAAAAAGATCAAGTACCCAAGAAGTTGTATAATCTGTAATTTAAGGCAATCTTTTAACAATATACTACTTTTTTATATATTTCTAATTAAACTCGAGATTTGATAAATGACCTTAATTTCTAAATCTCTTATGTGTCATTTACCATCAATTCAAATCTCCTAACTGGTTTCTTGGAAAAAAATAAAGGAGCGATTGGATCATGACTAGTTTTACTGTTTGCATTTCAAACACTGGACATGAAGCCCCCTTCGGGACCCTTCCTCTGGTCCCCAGGACACCACAGGGAGCAGAGCTGAGTGGGCACTGTCTTGGGAGGCCTGGGCCTCCAGCTCTTGGCCTTGACCTGTGGAGCCTGTCAGCCAACGCGTTCTTGACTTCTGAATGCAATGTTCTCTTTCTGTAGAAATTGTCACCTATTTCAAAGGCCAAATTGAGAATCTGGTCACCTACTGGACTTTTCCTGGTGAATACACAGCTCCAGGTAGAGACTCAGTTCTTAGACTTTGTAAAAACAAGGATGATTTCATTTAGAAAACAAGGATAGCAGAGGGCATGGGGGCAGGACAGATGGTGGAATGAGACGGACGTCATTACCCTGGGTACATGTGTGACTGCACGTATGGTGTGACACGACATCATGCACAAACGAGAACTGAAAAGGAGTGCTCCCTTGTGTACCATGGATCGCAATGCATTCTGCTGTCATGTCTAATAGAACAGACTTTAAAAAAGAAAACAAGAACAACCAGTCATGACCTGAGGGCTAGGTAGATTGTAAGGCTTTTATTTGCTTATGGAAAATGACTGCAAAACGTAGGTCATTTTTCAAACTGTACAGGAATAGACTAGCTTTCTTTTTCTTCCTTTGATTGGCAACTATCTACCTTCAGGAGACAGCCTGCTGCTGGAAGGTGCCTGCTGTCAGCCACGCGCATCTCTCTCAGGTGTGTCCTTTGGCATGCGTCATCCGCCTCCTGCCCTCTCCTCTCCTGCTGGAAGTGGAGTCCCGCTGCTGCTTTCCCAGCTGTTGCTGTGGGAGGCCGAGAGTCGTAGGCAGGAGAGTTGGGGCCAGAAAAGTGACCTCAGCCTCCTCTCTTCTGGCCATGAAGCTGCGGAAGTCTGCTCAGATTATGAGGTCTGGGTAGATCACTGCTTCCTCGGGCCTCTATTTACCTCCTCTGTAAAGTCAGGACCTGGACGAAATCGCCAGCCCCTCCAGTGTCCAGGTTCACTGTGGATTGTGTTGACTGGCTCTAGAAGAAAACCTGATGGTCGAACAATTGACCTTTACAAAGACCCATTATTGAGCACAGAACGTAAGCACAATGAACTCATGTTAACATAAATGATTTTTTGTGAAAATATCTGCACTTCCCACAACAGAGCATCCTGAGAAGTGCGTGTGGCCCACAGTCTGCAGGGCCTGGCTCTGCTCGAGGCTGGAACTGCAGCGTCTGCTCCTGCACAGCTCCTGGCAGGGCCCCTCACCCAGCTGGGGAGCACTCTGCTGCACTCACACGATGAGTCTTAGAGTCTTGTCTCACACCTATCACCCACAGGGCTCCAGACTGCAGCCTGAAAATCACACTTCAAGGCTGAGACTGGTATGACTGACATTTTAAATGCAACCATGTGTCCTTATGAGAAAAATGTAAAGACCTACAGACAAGTTGAAAGGATGGGCAGAGGGTAGGAGACCCATGTAGGAACAGTGTGGAGCCGGTGGCTTCACCAGCATGCGTCCTTGGAGACTGTGTGCAGTGTCCTGCTGCCTCCAAGGGCACCAACAGTCCTGCACTCATGGATGCCCTCGCCAACTACAAGGCCCAAGCTGCGGAGGGCTGCGTCACCACCCTGTGTTTCCAGGTAATTGCTAGATTCTCAGACAAGTGAACAGTAAGAGAAACACCGTCTCTTTCTCTTCTGTCTTCTGTTATTAAGTTCATTGGCCTTTTAAAGTCATTTTTCCCATATTTTCTATCCGTGCATCACAGGTGTCCGTGATGGTGGTTTTTTGGTCACACATTCCTACATGCACAGGATACAGCATAGAATCTGGCCGATGTTCCTCCCCGGCACTCTCCTCCATCCCGCTTCCACCCCGTCCCTCCTCTTTGATTGTTCATTAACTTTTGGGTCATGATTTATTGATTTTTTCCAAGTAGATCCTGGTTTTCCACCACCGCTTATTGAAAAGACAGACTTCTTCCTTTCGGAGTAGTTCCAGTGCCATTGTCTGAAGCCTCTGACCATAGATATGGGTCTGCTTCTGGAGTCTCCATGCTTTGGACCAGGGGTCCATCTGCAGTGGGCTGGCCACTGACTTCATGGTAGCCTTGGAGTTAACTAGTGAAAGTTACTCAGTCCTGTTCTCCTTTTTCAAGCTTGGTTTTCCTGGATATTTGCCTTTTCCACATACAACTGGGATAATTCTGCCTTTTTCTGAAAACAGACAAGCTTCCAAGGTCTGCTGGGATGGCATAGGTCCTGTCGAATCTGCAGACCAGCTTGGGGCAAGATACCAGGTGACGACATTGGGCTCTGGTGCATCACTACTGCCCCTCTCTCTGGTCAGTTCAGGGTTGTGATTCTTTTTCAGAAATTTGCAGTCAACAGGAGTCTTGGCTCCGCAACGCTGTGTTCACTTAGGTGGTGATCTCCACTGCTGGGATCTAGCACAGCAGCTGGGTTGGCCTCTGTAGGCCCTCCTGTGGCTTTCCAGATCCACTAGCAATCTTGAGAGTTCTGTGGACTCCTCAGGGCCTTCTACGTAAACAGCTGTTGTGTGTGTTATGGTCTAGATGGGAGGTGTCCCCAGGAGCTCACAATGCACGTCAACGTGAGACAAGGCACGGCCTTAGAGGTGAAGTGGTTGTTCTGAGAGCCTTGACCTGGCCAGTGTGGTACTCTCCCGTAGGCGTTACCTGGTGGTGACTGTAGGCTGATGGGGTGTGGCTGGAGGAGGGGGGGTCCCAGGGTTCTGTCTTCGGGATTTATATTTTGTCCTTGTGGAGCAGAGCTCTCTCTGTTTCCTGATGCCATTTCCTGAGCTGCTTCCTTCTGCCACACCCTTCCACGGTGATGTCCTGCCTCCCTCAAGCCCCAGGGCACGGAGCTGGGGTCTATGGACTGAACCCAGGAGACACTTTCCCCTCTCGTTGGTCTTGAGAAGCTGCGAGGAGCAGTATGTGTGGGGAGCTTAGCTCTTTCTTCCTGATTTTTATGGCCTGGGTTTCCCGCTCGATCCTTGGGCCAGGACCTCAGGAAGACGTTGGTGAGGTGGGTGCGTTCTGCCCCTCCTGCCAGGGAGAAGGTGCTCTTTTCCCTCGGCACACACCTGAGCTGCCGTGTGCAAGGGCGAATCCCATCAGAACGAACCGGTCACGGTTTGCTGAATTCTTCCATCAAGAGTAGCTCTTGGGTCTTTTTCGAAGGCCTTTTCTGCTCTGTGTGAAGATCCTATACTTCCCCGGTTCCTGCTGCTCTGTGCTTGGGCATCCGAGGGTTCCTTGCTCTCCTGCAGAACTCCCAGGCCTAGGGGCGCCTTCTTGCCACACTGCTGGGTTGAAGGGAGGGTGTTTTCTTAGGAGTGTGCGTCCGGGTGGCTGACGGCCTGAGCTGCCAAGTCTAGTTCCGCAGAAGGCTCTCCCAGGCTCCGTGGGGGGACAGTGTTCCTTCTCCCTTCCCCTCTGCTTTTTGGAAAAGGGAAGGAAGGGAGAAAAGGGAGAGAAAGAAGGAGAGAAACGGCAAGTGCAGAGTCAGTCTCACTTCCTCCTTAAGGGATCGTGGCATGCTCCAGAGAATCCAGACTGGTCTGGAATTTTCTTAGAAAGAAAGATCTTAACCATAAACTCAAACAGACATTGGGCCATTTAGATTTTCCGACTTTGTCCCTGTTTTTGACATTTGTGTTTTTCCCCAGAGGAGTCTGTGTGTTTTCTGAGGGCTTGCCGTGTCTGGCCTGGTTTCAGACATCCTCCCGTAGACGGGACGTGGTCTCCACGGTGAGGCACCCCATACCAACGTCAGGCTTTTCTCTTGTTCTTGATCAGTCCAGTTACAAGTTTCACAACTTTTTTTAATATTCTCAGAGAATCTGCATGGGTTTTGCTGATTCCAGCTAGTGTCTGTTCATGCTGCATTTCATTGATTTCTGCTTTTGTGTTGACTGTTTTGCTCATTTTACTTATTTGCTCTTAATTTAGGGCTCGATTTCCAGCTGAAGTTGGAACTCAGCTCTTCCTTCCTGATTCGGAACCGTCCACTTCTGCTTAGACTCCACTTTCTGAGAATCACACTGTTATCATCATTCACTTCGAATACTTCATGATCATTCTTAAACGCTTTCTCCTTGGAGTCGTGGATCATTCAGAGACGCAGCGCTCAGCGTCACAGTGCTCTAGGATCACCCCAATGGTGCTGTGCTGGTCGATGTTGACTTTTTGTGTCTCTTCATCGGGGGCTGGGAGCAGACTCCATATGACTTCCGCTCTGTTGTACTGGGCCAGACCCTTCCGTGTTCCGCGTGGCCCACGCAGGTGCTCGCAGGCGCTGGCGAGACTCCGAGAACATCACTAGATCACGCTGGCTGATACTGCCCCTAAGTCTCTTGTGTTCATCCTGATCTTTTGGGTCATGTATTCTATCAGTTCCAGCCAGGAGCTATGGCTGTCGGTCCTCTCCTGTATTTCTGTAAGTTCTCGTCCTGGGCTCTGGAACTCCAGGATGAGGGGCATGTGAAAGAGGATCCTGTGGCCCCTGCGGGCCTGGCCCTTCCTTCCTATTTCTAAATGTACACTGTTTTCCCTTCCTCTTGGCCAAGGCTGGCATCAGAACCACCTCTGAACCCCTTTCTTCTGCTATTTCTCTCATTTTCGTGTTGTTATGTCCACTTGTCTTCACACGTCCAGAAATCCGAGAGGTCCACAGGCAGCATGTGACGCTGCTGTTGAGAAGCTGAGCCTTCTCATCCTCCCGTAACGACGGGGGCCTGGGGGAATGAGCCGTGAGTGGGCTCCGTCTGGGCCTGCGGAGACCTGCTGGAGCTTACCTGCCATGTCCGGGAGGGCTGTAGAGAGTGCCCTGCCCACCTGCAGTCTGGCAGGCCCTCAGTGGGCATCAGCCCCCCTCTCCTCTGCAGGTGGCTGGAACATCATTCTTCCCAGCACTGTGGTCCCCAGGTTCATTCTCCCTGCTGCTCTGCTCTAACTGCGACGTCTTGTACAAAGATAGTAGAAAAGAGTATTCGGCCCAAACCCATGAGGATTCTTTGAAGATTCCTGGTGCTCCTTCTTGGAACATCTTCTTCCTCTCAGGCACCTCCCCAGAAAATCCCAACTATTCCAGCAGTTTCAGAACTATATAGAGATGTTTGTGGGCATGGATGGAGACATACACACGCACGCATGTGACTTTATAGATGGGAACTTTACAGGTCTCACAAGTATCACCACCAACGCTTTCCCGCCTCCTCTGTCATGACCTTCAATTTGTCACTTGTCACATCTTGCCTACTTCCTCAAGGCTTGTTCCGCTTACCCTGTCCTTGCTCCCTCAGGGTCACTCTCTGGTGACTGCTGTCACTGGAAATCTCTGCTACTCTGCACAGTGAAGCTGGCTTGCTAATCATCCTGGTCTAAACCGTTTCTAAAACTTCCATGAACGACGGAGCTGTGGACCTCATGTTCCCTCCTCTTTTGTCTTCTTCTCCTTTTTTCCTTGTCCTATGAAAACCCGCTCCTGAGAAGGCTGTTGAGTTTCGACTGGTGCTGCCACGGCTCCCAGGCCCTGACTGAGCGCAACACTCATAAAGAACGACACCGCTAATTTTACTTAAAATAACGCACCTAGAAACTATGTTGCTGTTGTCTGCAGATGTTCTCACCGATGTCGGAGAGACTGGAAGTGGAAATCAGCATCAAGAGCTCGGGAACGCTGGCAGCCTTGAGATGGGTGGTGCTTCCCGACGAGGTCCCCAGTTGCTCTGATTGCCAAGTCCCTTGCTCTCAGAAACCTCAGTCTCAGCCTCTGACATCTCAAGAACAAACTGCCTGTCCTCTGGCTTCCTCGTGCTCTTGACTCTGCATGGGCATTGACCTGGGTTCTGCTCTGTGCCTGGCACTGGACTGAGGCCTCGTAACTTAGATGACTGGACTGTCCCAGTAGACTGCAGGAGGTGGTGCCCTCGAGTGTTGACTGGGTGTTGTGGGCGCCTGGCACCAGGGAGCACACGGCACCAGAGGCAAGGCACCCCTGTCCAGCCGCCCCGCTGAGGCAGGGGGCAGCACCACACCCTCCAGTCTGTGCTGGATAGGGGACCCCGTGCCCTGCCTTGACCCTCATTGGCTCACCACAGCAGGTGGTGTGACTGCTATGTCCAAAGCAAGCACTGTGTGGGGGGGCTGACCCTGAGAGTCTGAAGAGTCAGCGTCAAGAGACACCACTGTCCCCGGGGCACTTTGGAAACCTAGGGTCAGTGAAGCCACAGCCCAGGTCAGTTTTAAAATAGCGATCTCAGAGATGTGACCACTTTTTCAAAGTGAGTCTTAAGTTGGTGCCGAGTGTTCGATGGCGTCATGATAGATTCACCCTGGACAATGTGGAGGCTCCAGGTGTGTGGGAAAATCACGGAAATATTAACCAAGAATCAGACAGAGTGAAGTTGACGTGAAAGTCACACACAGCAAACACAAAACTTGAATGGGGAGAGTAGAGTTGGAAGATTTTGTGACTGCAAAATAACCCTCAAAGTGACAAGTGACATGAAAACAAGCTGCGAATCCAAGAAAACTGCCAAGAACACGCTGACAGAGTTCAGCGACGACTGAAGGACTTGATCAAATGAAGTCACATGCAGACACAGTTCCTATTAGACGCGTTTCCACCCAAAGGCTGACCACCTCAGAACCAAAACAGGAGTCTATCAAGGGAGGCGACCAAGCACACATCCTGTGCCACATACCTAAAATGAGTCCCACCAACCACAGAGACCTGACCACGTGAACCGTGTCTCCTCGGCCCCTGGGCTCCTCGTCCGCAGGGCCGTGACCACTGGAACTGTCTCCTCGGCCTCTGGGCTCCTCGTTCGCAGAGCCGTGGCCTCCTGTTCCGTGTCTCCTCGGCCCCTGGGCTCCTCATCCACAGAGCCTTGACCACTGGAACTGTCTCCTCGGCCTCTGGGCTCCTCGTCCGCAGAGCCGTGGCCTCCTGTTCCGTGTCTCCTCGGCCTCTCGGTGGTAGTCAATCCACATCTGTCATTCACTGAGAACACTGAAGCTGAATTACCATGTTCTGGAGGTTACAGAGGGGCTCAGCAGATCCATTGCTTCCCATCTGGCTTAAAAACACACTTTACAGAATCATTTGAATTTGCAAATGTTCCCAGCAGATTGTCTGGGAGCTCATTGGTCTATTGGTTGGTCCTCAGTAGAAAGAACTAGGCCGCTCGAGGCCAGTGCCCTGGTCAGTTCCAAGATGATTCCCCCCTCTCTCTCCCTCCTCCACTCTGCTAGAGAGAAGGTAGAGTCAAAGTCATGCAGATATAAATACAGCATCCTCAGGTCAGAGCAGGGGTCAGCCCCATGTGAGCTCTGAGGGGGAGTGACACTGAACGGACAGGGACGGCAGAAATGCTGATGCATGTGTCCAGATTCATGCTCTTGGAGAAGCGAGGTAGGTTTGCATGCCGTAGTCCAGGCCAAAAAGCTGGAAATTGGACAGTGGTGCACACGGCTGCTAGCACACCTCTCCAGCTGAGAGGGAACCCAGCCCCTGCCCTGGCCTCAGAGGGTCACCCTTCAGTGTCCAGTGGCTCCCGGAGTACAAGAGAGAGCTCTCACCTGCCAGCACATCCATGGAGAAAGTTGGTCCTGATGAGTTCCCACGCCAAATTCCTCATAAGATACATAAAAATCCCTGCAAAAGTTCTTTCAAATGAGGTGACATCTTTAAAAGAAGACATCATTATGCTGTTATACTGACTTGTGGAAGCCGCAGACAGAAAACCGAGGACATGTGCATAAGAAACTGCTCGCCTATCAGAGGAAGGAGGCAGGTCAGGCGGAACCCGCAGAGGCCTCGGGAGACACTGTGGTGCAATGGCAGCTTGGACCAGCGCAGACCAGTGAGAAGGACGTGTTCTGCTCCGTCCACCCACGGTTCACAGTGTGGACCAGCTACCTTGTTTATATGTGCTGTCACTATTTCAAACTTCTGTACTTATTTTTTTTTTTTTACTTTTTCTGTGTTTGTTTTCCTATTATTTGCAAGTATCCAAGTTTCATGTTTGATTTTTTCGTGACTGATTTGGACCTGGTTGCTCCAGATTCCCAGCAGGAGGGAAGACCACATGGGAGCCCACGAGCTTGCACATGACTGGAGACAGCTTCCAGCAGCCCCTGAGCGCAGCAGCTGAGCTGCGTGGACTCACTGGCCTGAGGTTAGGCACCTGTGCGTCCTTTGGCGCAGTAGCAACTATTCCTGGTCTGCTCCTTTCTTAGGTGATGGACTTGGCCACAAAACGCTCTCCATAAACAGCACAGATGCTGCACACAACCAAGCCAGTCCCTGATGATTCCACAGCGAGTGACATTTGCTCTTCTGAAGCCAAAACTTCCAGATCTGGGTCCGTGATGAGAGTCAAATGGTCACTTGGCTTCCTCTGGGCTCCACGGTGTGGAGCCGCGGGTGCTCAGGGAGGACACACTAACTCCAAATGCTGTCCAGAGCAATGGAGGTCAGTTCCTCCTGGAGGCTGCATACCCTTTCAATGTCCCATCAGCACAGACTGTGGGTGGGGACAGTTTTAAGGGATGGTCTTACGCAGTCCTAAAGACCTGTCCCCAAAGTGAGCACACACTTGGAGCTGTACTTAGCCCGTGTCCCAGACTCTGGAGCAGTCTGGACCCCCTAAACACTCACCTGACCCTACAGAAGTGGAACCAGAGCAGGTATGACACTGCGAAAGGCCAGGAGAGACCGCTCCAGCAGGGTCTTTCAGATCTGTTGAGGTGGACACTGCAGCCTTTTACCCCAAGGCATGGTAGGATGATCCAGACCTGGGGAGCAAAGGCTGGGTCGTCCACTGTGTCCTCGTCACCTGTGAGCACGTCAGGCAAGTCTTTCTAGGGCCAGCTCCAACAAGCCAGAGTGCTGTGCACATAACATCTACTAGCCATCTCTGACGGAGCTCGGTGAACTTGGTATTGAAATCAGAGGGCTGGCCTGGGACAGACCTCAGAAAGTCTTACTGAGTTTACTATGGGCTTACACGGGATGCCAGTGGGCAGACGACAGCCTGTGTGCACCAGGAGGACTCCGAATCTAGAAGGACAAGATGCATACTGTCACTCCTAGGTATGAAGGGACAGCTGGGCAGAGGGATTCTGGATGACAGGAGATGCCTAGGAGATGTGAAGAGAGAGCAACAGAGAGCTGACTGAGGTGAGGGACAGGGAGCCACAAGAAGATGAGGCGCGTGCTGGAAGAGGCAGAGAGGTGCTGGGAAGGGCTCCAGCAGTGGTCAGGCTGGTCCTGAAGGCTCCTCTTCCTCTCCACCCCATTCTGTACCACCTGCCATGTGTGGATGGGTCCTGGACCAGTCAGAGAAGGAGCCTGGCTCGGAAGCCACAGGTGCCTGGCGTATTCTCCAAGGGCTCAGTGCATCAGGGACTGGCTTGGTTGTGCGCAGCATCTGTGCTATTTATGGAGAACAAGCAGAGAATCCAACCCTCACTTGTGCATTAGGTTTATGTGGCTGAGGGACTCCAGGCATTTTTATAACACCAATTTACACACAATCATGAGCAAGTTCCTCTGTGAAATGCACTGTGCAATGCTAGACGCAAGTGTGTTTTGAGTGCTCACGAATGATTCACTCCTAGTATACATTGAGGAGAGGAAATTGATGGCTCTTCCTAAAATGTGTAGAGTGTGCCTTTGCCACAGGGCTCTTCAGGAAGCTGTCTTCTATCACTTGACCACAGCATTCTTCTTAGGCTCTGAGGTTCAAGCACTCATCCAACAGTGTGGCACAGGTGGGCTGACTTCAGTCCTTAAATTTGCTGACAGTAATCATGCTCATTTATGTTAGTTCCAAATGATCAAAGGTATTAATTCTGTGAATGTGTCAGGATCATTTTCTACATTTGTTGAGTGTAACTTTTCACAATCTGTCTACTGGTTGATATCTCCGGTTAATCACATCGGTTTTCAGAAGTGCACAGTCCCAATTGGACATAACCTTCCAAAGCCCTCATCAAGACCCTTCTCTGCTCAAAACGGAATTTCCCCCAATGTAACCCTTTCCCCATTTATTTAGTTTTTAAATAGTTGACCACATAAAGTATTGGTGATCTGAGAGAGCATTTGAAGAGATTTCCTACTGGGAGCTCAGAGCTCAAACAGGGATTCCAGGTTGGAGGTGGCCAACTGGTGGCAGAGCTTACCACCTACCGCCTTCCTCCTGGGCAGAAGGCAGAGGGGCTTGCAGGGCCTCAGCTTTCAGGCTGAGGATGTTTGTGTGCAGACGTGTGTGCAACTGGTGAAGAACAGGGCGTGTGCCTCTGATGAAGACTGTAGGTCCTCCACTCTGAAAGGCAGAATCTCCAGGCCGTATTGCGTTCATCTCCAGGCCGGGCCGTATTGTCATCAGGGACCTGGAGACCAACCCCTGAGTTGTGAAGTTGGGCGTGAAAAGACCCCCACCCCAAACAATTAAGAAGCCCTTGTTTTACCTAAACCAAAACCTCAATTTCCCAATTAAAATCCAAAATAAAACTGTGGGAAACACCAGAAATAGGTACAGGTCCCTTTGATTGTTAAGAAAATTTTAAATTGAATCGTAACATTAGCTCCTCGCAAACTGGAGAAGGCAATACTTTATTCGTGAATTTAAAGAACAAGATTATCTCACACTTTTCTGTTTATAAGAATTGAAAAGATCCCCTTTTATAACATACTTCTTTTCTCTGTCTTTTTAAAAAACATGAATTTCTACTTAACAAGGATTCATCTCTAAGAGAAAAAAGCCAGAGGCTCTCCAGGGGTTGCCAGTTGCACTAGAATCAGCAAAGCTGCTCCTTGTCAAAGCTGCTCCCCTGTAAAAGATCACCCTCACCTCCTCTCCTGAGGACGCTCAGGGTGGGTCTCCTCCTGTTCTGGTGACCCAGGAAGCGTAAGCAAGCAGGCAGACTTGCAGTCTGACTTCCTGGGCCAGCTGCCACAGGGAGCAGAGAGTTCTGAGAAGTGGGTGGCACTTGGTGGCTGAGGTGTGACCATCCATTGACTCTGCAGCAGGGACAGCCGCACTTTGGCAGGGACACGGGGTCAGCTGACAGCAGCAGGGCAGGCAGCAGGCAGCTCATCGCCGGCCGTGGGCAGTGACGTCCAGGCTCTCCAAAGCAGCCTCTTTCCTCTCTCATCGTCCCCACAGAGACACGTGCCCATGGCCAAGTCACCATTACCAGGAAAATGCATCAACCTGCTCCTGATGAAAGGCTCTCCTCGTCTTCATATTAAAGGTTCTATGTTTGCCGTCTTTGAGCATCACCTCGATTGCTCTTTGGAGAACACTCTACATCTCCAGGAACAGAAAGTCAGACCAATTGCATGCTGGAGGCAGCTGCTCCATCTGCACACGTCTGTTCAGGATCAAGAGAGCCACAGCAAAGCTCCCAGTTCTGTCTCCTCTGCACAAAGCCTTCTGCTCAAGCCTTGCTGACTCAGAAGGGACATCGCCTTCCCCTGCGTGTGAAGCGCCTGGGGTCGCCGCAGCTCTTCGCAGGCCCGCGAGGACTGAGTCGGGGCTGTCCCCTGGTCTTCTGGCCGGCCTGGGTGTTTCAGGCCTTCTCCACACAGCAGCAGAGTGACACTGCCCCACCTCTGCTCCACACTGGGAACAGGGACTGTGCCGGGCTTCCCGCTGCAGGGGACTGCCTCAGCCACACCAGGCCTGCTCTTCTTCCCAGTGTCACACGCCCAGACGGGGCTCTCCTATAACTATCATGTACACCTCTAAATATGAAAGCTACATCACCATTATTCCTCAGCGGCTAGGAGAGTGACTTATTTATGTCACCAGGGCACAGCACAAGGATCAGATCCAGAAAAGTGACCCACACGTTGTCTAGAAAACGTGTGACATAGATTCAACAGTGATGCACAACAGCCATTGACAGCCATGACACATCGGTCAGATTTATGATAGATTAGGATTTTACTGTTAACACTGGAAGGATGACCTTATTAATATGAAATTTTAGAAAAATCATTGTCGATATGCAAATTCAGAACCCCAGTGACATCACTGTGACCTAGAGAAACTTGAACCATGAAACCTTAACACATAAAACCTGATTCATCTAAAATCACAGGAACCCCAAGGGCATGCTAGCGTCCCACGGCTTCAAAGGTGGTCATTCAAGAAGTACTTGTTGAGCATTTGTGAAAGGCCACACACTGTCCCGGGAACTCAGGAAACGTGGAAAAACGGACACAAGGCTTCCCTGGGAAATCTGCCTTCCGTGGAAACAGTGCCCTGCTGAGAGCCACAGCCGAGTCAGGATGGCACCCGGCACTTTGCCAGAAGGAGTGGTTGAGAAGTAACGCCATCGAGCCATTGGGATGGTGATAATTAAGTTAAGCTGTGTATAATTATTAAGATAATGACTGACTGCTGTAACTGGATGATGCTAAATTGAAACCAGCTGTGTATTCAGTTGTGTATATAAACCTCTGCTGTCCGGCAATAAGGCGGCTCCTGCTACCTCGGGTGCCCGCTACTTTTGAGTTCTCGCAGAGTTCCCGTGGAGTTCTCGAATAAAGTTAGTTCCTGTTTGAATCTACAAGTGGCTTGTGACCTCCCGGTTATTTGTGCCCAGCCAGACTGCGGCAGTGCACAGAAACCAAAATGAGTAATCATAGAAGGTTGAGGAAGACAGGTGCAGTGAGGAGAAGGAGCAGAGCAGAGGTGAGGGTTGGGGTGGGCACCACTTGAAGGAAAGAGCCTTCCAGGCTGAGAGCCCGGCCCTGGACAGACGGCATTCGGCATGTCAGGAAGACCAGAGGGCGGCATGGGAGGAAAGAGTGACCCAGGGAAAGACGCATGGGACATCACTGTGTCGTGCAGAATTGTTGAACCAGGTCCAGTTGTGCCAGAACCTGATGTGGGGAGTTTGTGGTGGTGATGAGGGTGCTGCCGTCGGGGCCAGTATGTGCCCCTCGAGTGCGGAGCTATGGGACCTAATGCCAAGATGTCCCCAGCACCACCCACTTGGTGTTGAGTTCATGAATGTGAAGATAATGTAAGGACCAAGACAGTGACCAGAAGCCGAAGCTTAGGAGTGAGTGGGTTCTGGTAGGTGACTGAATCAGAGAAAATGCTCCTCCTGCGCTTTAAAGGAGTGACCTCTCGAGGGAAGTGGAGAGGGAAGCAGGCGGGCTGTGGATCTGTCAGGGGAGCCGTGCAGCTGCAGGGAGGAGCTCTCAGGAGCCCCACTGCAGCTGGGCTCCAGGCGGGACACAGCAGGAACTCCCAGGACTCCTCCCTGTACTTTTGCTGGCTGATATTTGCTGCTTCTCAGTTAAAGTCAAACAATTCTTACGCGAAGGGGGGAGAAGGCGCGGGAGAGCCAGCAGCCACTGAGCTCAGCAAGCCCGACTGGCCGCGTCACGGTTTGATCCCCGCAAGCTCCGGTGACTGTGCAGCTTGCAGCGGTCACCTAGCCAGCGCCCCGCCTGGCCCAGCTCAGGACACAGCCGCCCTCCCTGAGCCACTGCCACCGGGTTGTTCTCCTCCACCAGACCTAGGGGAGGACTAGGCTCTGTTCACCCCCTGACCGCCCAACTCCCTTGGAGCAAGTGACTCCCCTGCTGTAACTTGGTGACACAATCTCGTGCTGTGGCTTTGAGCCCGTCCGAGTGGCAGAGTAGACCAGGTGTGACCGCTGGTCTCGGCATCGCTGGACGTCACTCAGCCAGTGGTATGTCACCACATTGGGAAACTAAGATAGCGTATGCCCTACAGAAGGTTGAGAGCTGCGCATGGTGCTGTTTTAAAGAGAAAGCATCACCTCGCCTGACACGCCGGCTCCTTGGAGGTCGGAGAGCCACCCAGCCATTGTCACGTGCTAATTGTTTCCTCATGGACAACGCTTTCTGTCTTTCCTCAATCACGGTTCTCAGGTCTGGTTTTTTTTTTTTTTTATTCTTTCAAATTAAATTTTGGTTTCTCTTAATTAAAAACATACTTTTAAGACCTAAAAAAAAAAAATGCTGCAGAACTGTAAAAGGACCCCGTGTACCTTCCATCTAGCTTTTACAGATGCTGACGTCCGACTACAGCCCAAGGACCAAGATGAGGAAAGTAGCTTGATGGTGTCAAACAACCCACAATACGACTCACATGTCGACAGCTGCCCCCAAAGGCGTGCTGGACTGCGGTCAGGACCGCACAGTGCACCATGTCCATGTCTCTGTGTCCTCCAGGCTGGGGCAGCCCCTGATCTCCGTCCTTCAGAACCTGACAAGGTGGTGATGTGCCTCTTTGCTGGGGCTGCCTGGGCTCCCCCAGGACTGAATTCCTGTGTGCACCTTGGCAGCAATGAAGTTGGGCCTCTGCAGAGCTTTCCCCAGGGACACCAGCCAGGGGTCTCGTCATGTGTGACATTTGGTGAAGGCGGAGTCTATCAGGAGCTCCCCACCGTCCCCCACTGTTTCTACTTTTTCCCTTGAACCAATTTGATTTTGTGGACATTTGAGACTAGGTGCCCATTCAGTTTCTCGCCTTCCAGCAGCTGATTCGGGATTGACTGTGATTCTTGCTGGAAACCATGGTGGTGCCATTTGCCAAAAGGTGGCCTCTAGTCTTCCTTACACACTTACCAGCTGCCACTCGCGACAGGGAGAGCGCTCACTCTGCTCCAATTCAGTGTGGACTTGTGGAGACGGTTCTGCGGGCCACAACCCACTTTATCACCACTGTTACGCTCTGTTCTGTCCCTCCGATGTGGTCACCGGAGGCCCTTCAGACTGGCCCCATGCCTTGGCATACTCTGTCCTCCCTCGGGCCCAGCACCACGGGCCACTCCAGGTCTGTCGTGTCCTGTCTTTGCTCCAGCTGTGGAATCTGTTGCTTCTCGAGGACAGTCTGCTCCCTGTCCTACAGGATGGCATTTGGAAACCAGGATCTGGACAATGGATGGACATTCCGTAATTGAGACAAGATTGTGTCCAGCTCTTTAATGGACCCACCCAAGAAACGCGTGTGCAGGTGCTCATGTGTGCACCTCCATGCCCTTTGTCATGCACAGAAGCCTCCATACATGTGTGTACATGTCTACACACACGTCAAAACGCCAGGGGTCACACATCCCATGCCGGTCACTGCAATGGCTTTCTTCTAGCCCACCCCACTGATTCCTCTCTGTGAGGGACCTGGCCATCATTGTCCATGATATTTTACTTGATCCTACAATACACATTACGTAGCTCCAGAATTCCTAAACTATGACCCTGTGGAGATGGATGTACTAACAAGAAACTATATGGAGATGGGTTTTTGTCTCTAGCTTTAGAGTACGTAGGGAAAAACCCTCTTCTCCACAGTCACTAGGTAAGTTCTCACGTCCTCGCCTTGTGCAGTATGGCCATCCACTCCATGTGTAACGAGCCTGGGCTGACTTGGGGTGTTGGTGCTTTTCCTTGAATTTCTCTTCATCCTGGTTAATTTTAACTAACTCGTTGCTTCTTCGAGTGTGCTGACCATCCACGTGGTTCTCAAAGCCAGAACTGTCCTCAACACTGCGGTACACAGACTCTGGGAGCAGGCTCCTCTCTGCCCCCTTCTGCAGCCGCAGCCTGCACTCTCCACATCACTGCCTCTCAGGGACAGGGTCATCACGGGGCCTACAGCAGGCACACACTAGGAATGAAACAAGCCACCCGTCAAGAGGACCCCACGGGAGAGCACCAAAGAAAGCGACGCAGTGTGCACGAGGGGGCAGAGGAAGAAAAGGGTAAAATCAAGGACAAATTAGTGCTGCAGTCTGGCTGGGCATGAATAACCGGAAGGTCACGAGCCACTTATAGGTTCAAACAGGAACTACTTTATTTGAGAACTCCACGGGAACTCCACCGGAACTCAACGGGAATCCCGGGAGAACTCAAAAGTAGCGGGCACCCGAGGTAGCAGGAGCCACCCTATTGCCGGACAGCAGAGGTTTACATACACAACTGAATACACAGCCTGCCCCAATCCAGAATCATCCAGTTACAGCGATCAGCCATCATCCCAATAATTATACACAGCTTAACTTAACCATCATCCTAATGGCCCGCTGGCACTACCCCTCAACCACAATCTTTAATATCTATAACTAAAACATACCAGGTGTTTGGCAAAGCAGACAATTGAGGAATCCCCGATTGAGCAGGTCCCATAATAACCATCTCATTATTAATGGCTCTTAAATCTTGCAATAATCTCCATTTACCAGATTTCTTTTTGATGACAAAAATGGGAGTATTATGGGGAGATACGGAAGGCTGTATATGTCCCTCCGCTAATTGTTGTTTGACCAGGTCATGGGCTGCTTGTATCTTTTCTTTAGTCAGGGGCCACTGAGGAACCCATACTGGCCTTTCTGATTTCCAAGTAATTTTTATTGTCTCAGTGACCCCTCCTGAAAACCCAATCCATGTCTATCTATTTCTTGATCTATTTGTAGTGGTGCCACTATACTTTATCCTTTTTTTCCTAATCCTTTTCCTTTCCTAAAATCTTGTCTAGCCATAATAGTGGGCGCATTTGAATTGATGTTATTTGTTATTGTTAGTCCTAATTGATCTAGGACATGTCGTCCCCATAAATTTATAGGAAGATGATCCAATACATATGGCTGTATAGTTCCTTCACATCCTTCAGGATCCTTCCAATCTAATACCATTGCACTTCTATGGGGATTAGTCGCCACTCCTAGGCCTCGAAGCGTTTGAGTGGCTTGTTGTAATGGCCAATGTTTTGGCCATTCTTGACGAGAGATGATGCTAAGGTCTGCACCTGTATCCAGTAGCCCATTAAATTCATGTCCTTGAATATTTAGTTTTAGCATGGGGCGAGAATCTAAATTTAAAGAAAGCATAGCCCAATCTACACCTGTGGAGCCTAATCCCTTGGAACCTCTTTCTACAGTACGACTGGAAAATTTATCATGTAGGCTGGGTATTATTAGTAACTGTGCTATTCTATCTCCTGGTGAAATTACTGATACACCCTTTGGAGAACTGGCTATAATTTTTATTTCACCTACATAATCGGGATCAATTACCCCAGGACTTATCATAAGTCCTTTTAGAGTAGAAGAACTGCGCCCTTATAATAAGCCTACTGTTCCTTTAGGAAGAGGTCCCTTTACCCCTCTAGGAATAAACTGGACTCCCATCTCTGGAGTTAGTACTGCTGTGGCGGAGGCACAGATGTCCAATCCTGCGCTCTCTCTGGTTTGTCTCATGTGGGATCTAATGGACAATGTGTCCTGGGCACTACCCTGATGGGGTTGCTGGGTTCCTCCAGCGCTCCGTATATTTGTGGTTTTGGGCCCCGGAGCATTGGGCCCCCTTGTCCGTTTTTTGGCAATGGAGCCTGATGCCTTTCTCCACGATATCGTGGGTAAACACCTGGTCCTTATCCGTTTTTTGATAATGGAGTACCCTCTATGGTGGTTTGAGAATGGCATTCATTAGCCCAACGTCTCCCTCTATGGCATCGTGGGCAAATACCCAGTATTCTACCCCTTTGATCATATCCAGTTTTGTTATACCATCCTCCTATGGAGCAACTCCTTCTAAAATGTCCTGTTTGTCCACAATTGTAGCATGTTTTTGGCCTGGCACCTAAAGCCTGTTTTACTGCAGCTGCTAAGACTTGCTCTTGTTCATTAATGTCTCTACATAATTTAATATATGTGTTTAAATCTCCATGTTTCCATGGTCTAATGGCTTCCCTGCACCATCTATTTGCTTGTTCGTAGGCTAGTTGTTTTATTAATGGCATCACTTGTTCTATATCCCCAACGATTCTAGTAGCTGTTTGTATAAGCCTATCTACAAATTCAGCATAAGTTTCATTAGCTCCCTGTATTACCTTAGATAATTGACCTTGTAAATCTCCATGCCCCTGTAAAGTTTTCCATGCCCTAACCACAGCTGAAGCGATTTGTGAGTATACAGCAGGATCATATCTAATTTGTTGCAGCTGACCCTCATAAGGTCCCTCTCCTAACAACATATCTAGATTTCTCTGAGGATAACCAGCTGCTGCATTTCGCCTAGCCGTCTCTGTACAAAATTCCTGATTGGCAACCTTCCATAACAGGTATTGTCCTCCATTTAGCACAGCTTTACACATATTAGCCCAATCTGCTGGCATCATGTTCAAGTTGGTAATGGATTCGACCATACTTACAGTGAAGGTGCTTGAGGTCACAGGTTGTTACAGCCTCTTTTAGCTGCTTCATTGTTTTGAAATCTAGAGCATGGTGAATTTGCTGCCCTCCTGCCGTCTCAAATACAGGGCATGCTAATCTTTGAGGTCCTGTCTCAGGATCCCATCTATCAACTACGGGGGTTGAGGGCCACTCAGCATATGTTGTCTCTATAAGTGGAGCTGTTGGTTGGACACCCACGCCCCCTGGTGATAGAAAGGTGTTAGTAGCAACCTCCCATTGTAACTTCTCCCCTGATAGCCCTTCCTCCTGTAAACTTTTTTCCCTTGTCTGACTAACTCGAGAGACTTCCTCTTTTACTTGATATAGGATGTCTTCTCCTAGACTAAGCAAACAAGATTGTACCAACGTCCACAATGGTAATGTGCCAACTGGCAGAGTTCCTGGGCTTTCCTTATCTATCTTTTTAAATCTTCACCATGTTGGTTCCATTGTGATGTATTTAACAACTCCTCTTTAATGAACCATGGGCTACACCTTTGTATCATCTTAACGTATGCCCTAACTGTTCTTGATTTTACTGAGATGCCTCCTTCCTCTAGCAATTTACTTAACACCCTTTCGGTTTGGGTTTTACTAATTTTTAGTTCCATATTTCTGCTATAAAGATAATGCAACCCCACAAGATAACACAAAACAAAACTGAAACAAAATGAAACAAAAACGGAACAAAAATTCGTTGTATCAGTTTTTCTATTTTCTTGACATGTGTATCCGTGGTCTATCTCTATCTCTTCCCCAGGGCTTAACAACTTCAAACCTTGAGCCAACCACTTTCCCCAGTTTGCCTGAGAAAGTTCTTGGGACCGGCAGCTTGAAACAAAAACAAAACAAATCAAAACAAGAACACATTGTTTTTTGAAATGGTCACCCATTCACTCGCCCTGCCCCCAAGCTTCAGGCATTCCCTGCACGGGCCACCAAATGCCACAGTCTGGCTGGGCACAAATAACCGGGAGGTCACGAGCCACTTGTAGGTTCAAACAGGAACTACTTTATTTGAGAACTCCACGGGAACTCAACCGGAACTCAACGGGAACTCAAAAGTAGAGGGCACCCAAGGTAGCAGGAGCCGCCCTATTGCCGGACAGCAGAGGTCCATATACACAACTGAATACACAGCCTGCCCCAATCCAGCATCATCCAGTTACAGCAATCAGCCATCATCCCAATAATTATACACAGCTTAACTTAACCATCATCATCCTAATGGCTCGCTGGCGCTACCCCTCAACCACTCCTTCTGGCAAAATGCCAGGCGCCATCCTGACTTGGTTGTGGCTCTCAACAAATTAGCATCAGCCAAGTTTATTTACAAACATCAAAACAAAATGCTGAATTAAATGTTCAGCTACATGAGCAATCTGTACGTTTTAAATGCGACTGAAGCCAAGCAAGCATTAGTGTGGAGCACTGGAGCGTCCTGTTCTGCTGCGGGGGGAGAAACTGCAGAAGCCACTGGAAACTCCCAGCCAAGGTACATTCACCAGTTGAAAAGCAACCAACTATGAAGTCCCAGGCATGACATTAGGATGGTTGCTGTATTCTCAGAATTGTTCCTGTGGGACTGTCTCAAATCCTCGTGCATTCTATGAGTCATTCTGTCAAATATCAATGAGAACTAGGCTCTGGTCAGAGGTGTGGAGGGCCGTGCTGTCCATAGCCCTCCTGAGCACAGAACCGTGCAGAGAATCTGAGTCTGCAGCGAACCTCAACACAAGTCATGAAGTGCAAGCCCAAACCAGCGCTGGAAGAAGTGATGTCAGAAAAGGGCCCAGCAGGAAGGACACCCTGCCAGGGTCAGTTGTACCTGTCAACCTGGCTGGCTCGGCCCACGCCCCAAGCTGTTTGGGCAAATGCAAGTCCAGATGTCTCTGTGAAGGTCATTTTCAGATGACCTTGAGCAAAGCAGACTAGCTTCAATAATAGGGGTGTGCCTCATCCCAGTGAGTCAAAAGTCTGAGGAGCAGATAGGATCCCCCAAAGAGGAGGGATTTGTCTCAAGTGCATCGAAGAAACATCACCTGAGTTTCTCATTTGCCTGGCTGTCCTGTGAAGTCTGACCGGGATTTCTACCTGTTACATTGCACCACAGAGGACTCTCCAACAGCACAGTGGGGCCTCCCCCTCCTCTGTGTGTGTGTGTGTGTGTGTGTGTGTCCATAACCTAGCCATCATCTACACACACACACACACACACACACACACACACACGGCTCCAGCATGGCCTCGGAGGACCCGAGCTCATCAGGACAGTCACACATCCAAGCATCTCCAACGCCTCTCCAGTCCCACTGAGGTGATGTCCTCCAGCTCCCTGCTCGCTGCCCTGGCAGGGCTCCGTCCCTTCATGGCTGAGTAACACCCACTACCTGCTGACGAGCACCTGGTTCACCCCACACCTCGGCTGCTGGGAGCAGTGCTGCAGGAGACGTGGGCATGCAGGTGTCCTGTGGCGTGCTGACCCCCTCTGGAGGTGCTCCTGGACGCAGGGCAGCTGGACCCACGGCAGGGCCACCTTTAGTTTTCTGAGGAGCTGCCCGCTGCTCTCGGGACGGCTGTGCTACCTGCATGCCCCAGCGGTGTAGCTGCTCCTGTTCTGCAGCCCTCCCCAGCACTGGCTGCTGTTTGAGAGCAGATCTACTGGGGTGACATGGGGTCTCACTGAAGGTGTCATATGCATTTCCCTGGTGGCTGATGATACTGGACAATTTTTCATATATTTGTTGGGCACTGGTATTTCTTTTTCTTTTGAGAAGTATCTATTTACATCAATTGCCCATTTTTAAATAGATTACCTGTAAAAACAAAAACACATTTTTCTTACTGCAGGTTAACCATTCCAGATTTATTGGGCGTTTTTCTATACAGTTAACCATAAGTACTATGCTAGAAGGATTTCAGAAAAATTAACTCATTCTATTTTCCAAAAACATTTTAATTGAATGAGCAAATACATGTTTTTTGAAGACATGCATAATACTGAGAGCATGTTTATGTAAACTATTTTTTTAAAAAATTCCCATCTGCACAGCTGAAAAATTAGAGAACAGATTTTTCTAATCTGTTTTTGAGTTTTCTAAACTCCAGACTAGTCCCAACATTAATGAAAAGGTAGAAATCATTACTTTGATTAGTTCCTAAACTACTAGAAAGATACTGTTGAGTATTATTACAAAAGAGTAAAAAAATATACTGCTTATTTCCTTGTTTGGGGACTTAAAAATTCTTTCAAATGCATTACCTTTTAATTGCTTCATAAGAACACATAATTGCACCAGAAAAAAAATGGAAGTTGAATAAGCCCTCTTCAACAAGAACTTCATGTAACTAATATTAGGTAAATGGAAATAAATCAACAATGTATTTTTTGGTTCATATTCTCATCTTTATAACAAACCTTTTGTTTAATGACAAAAAAAATGCCACAAACAAAAATTCTGGCATTAAAATAAGCTGAAGTGTTAAGACTTTTAAATCACTCCTTAAAAGATATATAAAATGAAACTTAAAAAGAGACACATTCACCATTTAAGTCATGATACAGTTATTAATATGAGTAAAAGTGAAATTTACTTCCTAAGGATGCAGTAAGACTTACTTTTTTCCATCTTTCTTCTTTTTTAATGGTATGATTTATTTTTTCCACATTTTTATTGGTATATTGTAGTTATACATAATGGTGGGCTTTGTTATTACCAATGTGTACATGTATAAAATATAACAATATGATTTGGGGTCAGAAGGAAATATGAGGGGGAACAAATGGAGATTTAGGAGATTTTTATTTTTGCGATTTAATTATAAAGCACCTGAAAACACATACATGTACACACACACACACACACACATACACACACTCATAGATCTACAAAGTAAACTCTAGGGAATCAGTACACAAAATTATTGATTTAATCCCGTCCCTTCACTTAAACTGAAAAATAAAAAGTAGAATAAGCCTAGAGTTTTTAAATACTTATTTATTCTAATTTGTTATACACGATACCAGAATGCATTTCAACTCCTAGTACACATACAGACACAATTTTTCACGTCTCTGGTTGTACACAAAGTAGAGTTACGCCCTTCGAGTCTTCATACATGTACTTGGGTAATGATGTCCATCTTTCACCCCCACCCCTCCCTTCCCTTTTGCCTATCTAAAGTTCCTCCCTTCCCCCCATGCTCCGCCCCCATCCCCCTTACAGATCATCACAGAAAACATTCAGCCTCTGCTTTGGGGGAGGCTAACTTCACTCACCATGATATTCTACAACTCCATCCATTTACCTGCAAATGCCATGATTTTATTCTCTTTTAATGCTGACTAATATTCCACGTGCATATGTACCGGTTTCTTTATCCATTCATCTACAATACGCCTAAGGTTTTATGATAAAATATTTTTATTTTTTACAAAGAAAATTCCCCAAATTGACATAATTAAATTCCTTATATGTAAAGAGACTTTTTCTCAAAATCTGGTACATGAAAGTCCTATTAAAACACCATAAAGACAAATATCCCCACCGTTTGATGAGATTGAGAAAACAACTCCAGCTATTTAATGGGAATGCACTCAAGTCCATGACAATAATGATCTGATCACCTGAAACGTTTCCTTTTTCCACATAAGAATGATTATCATGCAAATTAAATGTTACTAAGGACACATAACCTGTCTCTGGAATTCTCAGTCCCTCTGTGTGCCCGCAGTTAAAGGACACCAGTCCTGCAATGCATCAAGACTCCACCTGCAGCCTCAGCCTTCCACACACAGGGGCACCTTGGGAACAGGAACCCCCCATTCTAAGTTGCCCTGGGGCAGGTGCCCAGTTCTGAAGCTGAGAGCAGGACAGCTGTGTGCACACTGCCCCCTTCAGGCGGCTGCAGGGACTGTTGGTTTGTAAATGTTCTCCACACTATGGGCAGAGGGTACTGAGGGGGAAAACCTTAGTCTAAAACCAGTTTGTTTGGCTTTTCTTTTCATGGGGAAAAAAAAAAAAACCTTATAGAAATAAAAACACTTCTCAGCATGTTTTCAAATAGATACGATTTAATAGGAGACTAGGTCAAGAAACCTAGATGCTCTGGCTCAACTACATCTTCCACTGACTAGACTGGGAAGCGCAGACTGACTATATAACCGCTCAGGACCTCATTTTCCTCCTCAGTAGGACTGTTTCACTAAGTCATTAATGAAGTTACTTTCAGTATAAAAATCCCACGTTTCTAGACTTAGAAAATTCTTGAGTAAAATGTCTTGAAAATGTTTTGGTAAATGTGCCACGTAGGTTCTATTTTTCCAGGTATGTCTTACGAGTGTTTAGGTACTCGCTCTGATTTTCCTCAGAAAAGAAGTTCACACCTACACTCCTCCCCACCCAAATGGCCTTCCAAACACCTTAAGACGACCGCGTTGCATGGAGAAGAAAGTAAACTCACAGAACCAAGAAGCAGCTTTAAGAAACAGTGTGAGAAGTGTCACCCTATAGACAGGATGAGGTCAAGGCCAAACCCAAGTCCTCAAACCCTCTGCACCTAAGTGTACCATGGCGAAGCCCAAGAACAGACTGAGTTTGGGCAGCTTCTCCACCACCGCGTGGACCAGCACCTCCCTGTCTGGTGGCTGCTGTGCTCCTCCTCCAGCTCGCCTGCCATCAGCTCAGTTTGTTTCCGAGATCTTGCTAGGATGTTTCCCTTCTTATCAACCTCTTTGGCACCATTCCCCGCTGGCTCTCAACTTCCTCCCCTGCACACGGAAACAGCCACCACAGTGTCCTCCTGTTCAAACAGTGGTCTAACCCGCATCAGAATCACTTGGGGAACTGGTCGAACTCGACGCCTCCTCCACCCACACTGCAGACCAGCACTGGCCAACACAAGCAGAATATGGGCCCCGTGTGCCATTTTTAATGTCCTGGCAGAGACTTGAAAAAAATGAAAGGAAGTGAAATTGTGTTTTTTTACCCAAAGCGTGTAGACATAATTCCGATTTGTAATCAAGTAGAAAACATTGTGATGCTTCATTTACATCCCCTTAGTCTTTGAAATCTGGTACTTCCCATCTGCAGTTTATTTCAAGTGCTTAAGAGCCGCCTGTCACTAGGGACCATCAAACTGGACTGGATGAGCCTTGGGAAGAGAACTAGGAGTCAGGAATTTGCAAATACCCACACACTGGATTCCGAGGACCAACCCTCTAGATTCCCCACACACAATCCATCCTTCAGCCACCACCAACACTTCACCAAAACATTCCTTGAACACGTCAGTCCTGAGAACCTAAATCCCTGGTACCTCCACTTGAGTCAGCTCAGATGGACACTGAACTTCCCTAAAAGTGGCCTTTGTCCTCCATCCTGACTACTGTCCATTTAGAAAATATTGTGGGGTCTTCCATGAGGTTTTCCTAGATGAACATCAAATGCTCAATCTTGCAACAAATGTTTTTAAACATTTACAGAGGAATACCATTATTACAGGGTAAAAGGAAAATCAAAGTGGAGGACACTGTTCAGACATACCCCGAGGCCAAGTGCCCATAGCCCAAACCTAGGTCATGAGGATCTTCCCCAATTGCTCTAATCACAGACACAAGACTTAAGCTAATAAACTATAGACAAACCAGCTTAAAAGCTGTTGGCCCTAAAAAGCAAGCACAGCAGGCCAAGCACAATCACAAAATAGTTCACAGCGCTTCCTCCTCCATGTACCCACTGGGCTGAAGCAAGCCTCTCACACACTCCCACTTGGCCAAGTCTCCTGCCCTCCTTGTGCTGCTCCTGGGGCCCAAGGTCAGGAGCTTTCCTGCCTCCCCTAGCCTGAGGCCTTCCCCACTGATGTAGGTCGCATATCACCTGTGCAGGCACTGAAGGTTCTCCTCTGGTTTAATCCTTGGATCATGATAAACAGTGTGTTACAATGTACGAGTTACACATTTTTCTGAATACAGACACACAAACGAAGCAATACTTTTTAAAAAGCCAGTCAGCAGGAGCTGGGGTCCTGGCTCAGTGGTAGAGCCTGTACCTAGCATGCGTGAGGCACTGGGTTTGATTCTCAGCCCCATATAAATAAATGAACAAAATAAAGGTTCATCATTGTCAAAAAACATATTAAAAAAAAAGAAAGCCAGTCAGCATGCTACCTGCGACTGGCTACCTAATGACAAGGAACGCACAGTGTGTCACACTGGGAGGCAGCTGTGGGGCTGGGAGAGATCCTGCTCTTCCCTCTCAGTCCAGCCTCCGTGGCTGTAAGGGAGGGAGGTGTAGTGGGGCCCCTCTTGCCATCTTCTTCGTTATCCATCCCAAGCAGCGAGTAAACCTTCCCAAGAGTCGGAGGGGCTCAAACACAGTGCCTTCACTCTGCTTGGCAGCTGGCCTGCATCCTGGGGTTGGGCCAGCTCTGTGCCCTTCTGAACCTGCAGATCCTGACCCCAGGGCTGTGGGGAGACTGGCATCTCATCTCATGACTGGTCCCTGCTTGCACCTCTGGATTCCCCCCCCCAGGCAGTGCTTCCTCCTTTCTGGCTTCATGGTTCTCCTCTGGACCCCCCAGCCTCAGGAGCAGTTTGTTCTCCAGAGCAGACCTGCTCCCCTCTGCCCTTGACACCCTGCACTGGTGAGGGCTGTTCCTTGGCCCAGAGGACTCATCTGGGACTTCACTGCTTCCTTGAGTCTCTCCCCACATCAAGTGTTTCTAAGGCCACAGATTTGGGTCCACGTCTCCCACCTGGCCAGGAGCCCCGGCCTCCCTGGCTGGGAAGGGCCAGGTGGCCAGGTGTGAAGCATGCTGTAGAGGGTCTCTTCTGGGAAGCTGGATGGTGCGACCTGTTTTTACAGAGCTGTACTGCTCTTGTGAACAGGGACCCAAGGGCAGTCCCAGATGTAAAATGCTGGGCGTCAGCTACTCTCGTGCCATCAGCCTGCCATTTCAGAGGGGTTCATTTCCTTGCCTCGCCTCCCTGGGACACCCCTCTGCAGAGACGACCTGCTTCCTCTTGTGGAAATGAAGTGCGGCTTGTCCAGCCCGCATCTGGAGGCCTTCCTCAGCAGAGGCAAATTCCAAGACAATAAAGATCTCAGTCCGACGCAAGCTGCTTGGCAAAATGGTCAAACAGATGAAATGAATGTGGTAAAGTTCGCGAAGCTGTTGTAGATCAGATCAGATGTAGAGGACAAAAACAGACAGCCTGCAGCCAGGCGTGGTCTGACGGTCTGACACCCCCACCCCCCACCCGCTCTGAGCCTTGTGCTGGGGGCCACAGTGCTTTGCCAGGTGGGAACAGAACTGTACACTCTCATGGAGGTTAAAGTTTTCCCAACTTAATTTTTTAAAACAAGCATCACTAGTACTACTGGCTTTCAAAGCCATAATCATGGAGAATGGAAAGATCTCTAAAGATGTGATTTTAACATAAACAACAAAATCTGAAAGTCAGCATTTTTAGACTTTTATAACCTCACAAAGGCAACCTGAAGTATAATTATATACATTCAATAAAAACGAGTAAGAAGTTATTGGCTACTTAAACCAAGAACTGATCCCCTAGAGACTGAGGAACTCAGGTTGCTTAACGAACAGTCGGGTTCACAGGAAAATCATCCACAAGCTCACACCGACACTCTGGACAGTGCAGACAGCAGCGGAGGAAGCCTCTGTGCTTGGTTCCTCCCACCCACGGGGCGAGCATCTGCTGGGCGGTGGGCCTTCAGAGCTCCTGAGGAGGGCTGGTGGGTTGTGGATTCCCCTGCTGTGCTTGCCAGGGAGCCAGGAAGAAAGTCCTCCAAGCAGCAGCACCCCAAGGGGCAGCACAGCAGTGGCCAGGCCCACCGGCCCTGCAGCTCCACCTCCACACCAACCCGGGGCTCCCTCACAGGAAGCTCCCAGCAAAGAGCAGGCAGCATGTCCATCATAGTGTATTTACACTTTTAATGCAGAAATCCCACCAAGAAGAGCTGAACAGTGTGGTCGCCACACACATGATCTACTAGTGCCACGTGGTGGAAGAGAGGGGAGAGGCCGGGCAGCCTGACAGCTGTTGTGACGTTCATGCTGTGAAGAACTTTGCACACCAAGCAGCTAAATGAAAGCAGAAAAAAAAAAAAAAATGTCTAGCAAGATATTATCTTGAGGCGTTAACAATTGAGTCTATATTCCAAAATACACAGGTGGTCACTGAAGATATGAAACTTCAGTGTCCTTCACTAGTCAAAGCATTTATTTTTTTTATTTTTTTTTTCAGAGTGGAAAATAGAAGTTTATTAAAGGACAGCAGAAAAGACTTCTCCCGGAGGAAGAAGGGGACCCAAGAGATGGAATCCCCAAAGCATTTATTTACCATGCATATTATATAGTGAAAAATATTCTTAAGTAGAATTATGGATCATTTCAGCTATTCTGTTATATATCCCATGCCAAAGAACCTCCCTTCCCCAAGCTTTCAGAACAAAATTCTTAAATCGTCCCTCAAAAAAATAGTCAGCTGTGCTGCAGAGAAAACAGGACTGAGGCAAGACTGGAGGGACATGCCATCTGACATGCTGTGGAGATGACACATGCCATCCTCCAAGGAGCCTCAGGAGGAGCACCAGGGACCACATGCGTGGCTGGCACAGGGCAGGTCCCAGCATCCACTGGCTGACACGTTCCTGGGGCTGCTGAGCCTTGGGGGTCACACCTGGCCATCTGCAGAGAGCTTCCAGGCCCTGCTCCACTGGATCGCATCCACCAAACACCCACGTGCCCTGGCCCCTCACTGCAGAGTAGTCAACCCTCTTTATCAGCAGTTCTGCATCTCTGGATTCAACCACGCGTCAAAAATATTTTTAGGAAATTGTCATCTGTATTGAGCATGTAGACGTTTCTCGTCGTCATTCCCTGAACCTCCCAGTATAACAACCGTCGACACAGAATTTGTTTTATTAGCTGTAAGTAATCTAGGTATGGAGAAGGGGCCTGAGTCTCCACAGGTTCTGCCGTCTGCAGGGTCCCTGGACTTCTTGGTCCCATTCAAGATTAGCTCTGCCAAACCTGCTCTGATTGGCAGGAGGTTGGGGAACGTCAGTGTGAAAGCTTTGAAGCCGAGCCCTGGAAGCCCTGGCTTGTCCTGCTCCTCCAATGCTGGAACAAGACCCGTGAAGCAGACCCTCTGCTGACGTGCCGAGGGTCCTGAGAAGAAATGCTTACTGTTCATGTGCTGCACGGCAGAAGCCACGGAGCACGCTGTCCCGTCTTTGCTTAAGCACATCCTTGGAGGTTCCGTGCTTATCTGCCGCAGTCTGGCTGGGCACAAATCACGAGCCACCACACAGCTTGCAGATTCAAACAGCAACTCTTTATTCCCGAACTCACACCAGCCGTCTACAATCACGTTCTGGGGAAATCCACGTTCTCTGCCCAAATCCACGTTCTCTCCCAAATTCACCTTCACTGGGCTTCTGTCTCCCAAAATATACTGTCTGAATCCCGTGAGAACTCAAGGGGAACTCAGGCAGCAGGATACGCCCTATTCCCAGCAGGAATAATCTTAAACCTTAAACCTGGAACCTAAACTGGGAACGCCCTAAACCCGATTATGTTAAACCGGGAACACCCTAATCCGCCCTGGTCCTTGAGCAAGGTCAACTACATTCAATGTCACTGCAAAATGTCAGCAACATGGGGTACGCTGGCAAGGAAATTGTCATACCTACTTGGCTAATGGCTCCCAGCACTTATCGATGGTACTAGGACTCCCAAGACCAGATGTTCCTTCTGGACTCTCATTTTAGACTCTGATGGGCTCAAGGGGAACAATTCTTCATCCCTCTATCTATGGGAAGCAAAACCGATCCAGTCCAGGTCTGGCCCAGAGGCCCAGCAGACGTGGAGTCTTGGCTTCTGTGGCTCTACATGGGGTGGATGCCGGTCACGGTTCTCCCAACAGTTGGGTCAGACGCCCCCCCAGGAGGCCTCAAGTAGTAGGAAGCACTAACGCCAAGTGTTACTTCTTAAGGAAACTGTCTTTAAGGGGCAACGAAAATCAGACGGACTCCTCAGAAACTCCACCACAGTACACAGGAACATGCAGCCACACCTGAGACCACTGCCCTGGGAGGCTGAGGCAGAGGGACCCCAAGTTGAAGGCCAGCCTCAGCAACTTAGTGAGACCCTGCCTCAAAGTGAAAAAAATAAAAAGGGCTGGGGTGTAGCTGAGGGGTAGAGCTCCCCTGGGTTATTCCCCAGTATCCCAAAAACTGACATGCGAATGACGCAAGTTTCTAAGAACTCAGCCCTAACAATGCTAGCCAAGAAGAAATGAAGAAGGTTCATGCTTAGCCTTTAAAATGTCATTTCCAGAAGTCTTACCCCCCAAATCTAGACTGTGAGCAGAGCTCTTCACTGTTGCTCTTGACATGGATCAGGCTGTGACATTAGTGTGTTCACTGCAGTCACCGGAGCAGCAGGACTGGCCGCGGAACCCTGCAGCAGCCTGCTCCTTGGGGTGCAGCCTTTGCCCCACTTTCCCATGCCACTGGCTGTCTTCCTTGGATCTCCCCATGGCCAGCCTGCTGAGCCCAGCGAGGGCCCAGTGGGGGCAGTGCTGGTTCCATGGAGTGAACTGCAGGTAAGACCACCCAGCTCCTACACTGAGACCGGTATGCAGGCCCAGAACATTGAACCCTGGACTTAAGTCTATTACAGGTAGAATCTGCACTGGAATAACCCACACAAGTGGAATGGTAAGGTCATTTTTTAGTTTGCCACACAAGGACACATGTGACTGACATTTGAGTGTCATAAGTACATAAGAATGCTGCTACTAATGAATTTTGGTGGCAAAGAAAGATATTTTAATGATTAGCAAAGCATTCAATGTTTTGGAAAGTCACTGCTATCTGCAATATTTTCAAACAAATTTGCCAAAAAGAGGACCAGAATTTCCACCCGTGCGTTTCCACTGAAGCAACTTCTACTTTCCTCCTCTGCTCACGTCAACAGAACTCGATGAACTTTTCATCGTAGCAGCGACCACTCTCCACGCCTCTGATGCTCTTTGAAACCCAAGCTTTCCGTTGTGCCCAACTCCAGGTCCTCTCCATTCACACGTGACCATCATCCTCATTAGGAAACAACACTGTGGCTGACCATTTCCAAAAGGCCCCGTGACCTCCTCAGGCAGCTTCAACACTCTCAGGAAAGGGCTTTCTCAGCAGCACTCATGACACTCCTCTTCCACACCAGCCTCCGGCAGAGACAGAGGGACCCGAGGCTTGGCCCCTATGCTCAACAAGTACACAGTGGATCCCAGGTGAATTCCACACTGGGATGGACAGACGCACGTCAGGGAACCTTCTGGGTGCCTCCTGGTTCTGTGCAGCACTTTCCCCACCTGGCGAGATGGCAAGCTTCAGATGACCGCTCCTCCCAGCACATTAAACATGAGGTCTGCAAGAATGGACGACAGTGGGCACAGAAGAGCAGCAAAGGTGAAATGGGTTAACACAGGGCAGGGCCTAGGACAGTGCCTCACATCAGCATTCAGTGAACAGAGACAAAATGAGGTCAGACTTGGAGCAGAGATGAGAAGAGTTACAGCAAGGACAAGAGCACAAGAAGGCCTACAACCAGCGAGCCTGGGACAGACTACCACCCACGCCTGGACCTTGCCCAGCGAGGCTTACCTGAAGTCTGTCTGCCGTGAGGAGAAGAGCACCATCTGCTGTGCCTTGGACTCAAAGACCCTCAAGACTCCCCAAGCCTCCACCTTGGCCCAGCAGCCCAGCAAGAACGCGAAGACACATGCCACACAGAACCCACCCTACCACCAAGCTGCATCGACACCTCTCCCATTATCGCAATGTTTTAAGACAAATTAAAGATACAGATTGAACTTTATTCACCATTATCACTTGAAGCTTGATTTATAAACCATTGAAAGTGTTTCAGAGTTCTGTATTACAAGAATTAACAGCACTACTATCCCCTGCTTCATGGGTTCAACTTATATATATATTAAAACCAAATAGCACTTTCCCATGTGGAAACTATACAATATAATAAACGACAGAGGCCCCAATAAAGCATTTTTCATTACTTTCAGGATCTAAACAAAGATTCTGAATGTTCAGAGCTCTTTTGCTATATTATTTTATATTCTAAAATCTATCTATATTCTGAGTCAATTATTTGACCAAAACAATTGAGAAAAGTAATTAGCTTTGTAGCAAAACACTTTCCACCTACAAGATCATGTTCAAAGGAATTCATGTTGCAATGCTGACTGGATCTGCTGGCTGCTCTGAACAACATGCGGTGCACTCTCCACATCAACCCTGAGGCAGGCCACTCAGGTATAAACAACAGTTACACAGAGTTCATCCAGAATGGGGCTGGCTCACCAGCAAAAGTCATCCATGAAACAACACATCAACTGCAGCTGCCCAGGTTTCAGAAAAACCACACGGAGAATTACAATACAGCATCTTCTCCCCCCTCAGTCATTGACAGGAATTTTGTAGGCCACCATGCTGTTTACTTTGTGGATCGTGGTAGTAAATGAACGAAGACGGACTTCCTCGGAATTGGTAATGAACTGTGGTCCCGACTCTTCCCATTTCTCAGGTACCACCAAATCTTTGTCTGTATAAATCAGTAGATCAAATGAACCTAAATCGGGATAAGATCATTAAAATATGCTATTTTTCCAAGGTAAATATACGCTCGCTCTCTATTACAGGACCACATTCTGAACTACCCATTGTTAGAAAAGATAGTTTAGCCTTGTCGCTAATTACTATTTTATTTTCCTCTAAGGAAATTTATTTCAGCACAGATTATACTCTTCTATCTTACCTTAGAAAAATTTAGGATTTTTAAATTCTGTAGAAAACCATGGAGATACAATAGGCACACAATCACACGACCACTCCTGACCCTCAGCCACAGGAGCGCTGATGTCCTGCGGTACCTGCAGTACACCAGCGCCTACCACAGTGCCTGGCACAGGGAGGCATCTGGCAGACGCCTAACAGAGTGACTGGGCTTGATAAGCAAGACAGGCACCACACAGCAGTGTGCAGACAAGCAGGCAGCGGGAGGAGCCACAGCGCAGCCTCCGGGGACTGCTGGACAATACTTCCTCTCCTCTTCGGACCTTCCCAGTGTTCCAGGACACACGCGCACGCGGGCACACAGACGCACACAGAGCTGCTGCCTTGTGATGCTCCCCACTTACACTACAGAGTTCTGACCGCTGCAAGTTAACAAAGGTGTGATGCTGCAGGCAGTAGCTCAGCTGTTCCCCGGGAAACAAAACTCAGTGTGAACGGGTGTCATACGTACAAGAAACTTCCAACAACGGCAGAAACGTCACTGTCGCTGTGATCTGTCTGATCACTGAACGGATCTCATCCTGGATGGCTTTCTGAGACTTCTCTCTGGGAGCACTGTCAAAGACACCGGATCAATCAATTACGTTAGGTTTTAACAAGTGACTTAAAACACTGGCAAGTAAGATTATTTACTTTATTAAATGCTTCCAAAATCAAATATGTAATGCATTAAAAAATTAAAACATAAATGAGCAAAGGTCCCCTAGTGGGCCCAAAGCATTTTCTGGCGATTGTTTACATATGCAATCATCATTCAGGGCTGTTCTTGGATGCAGGTCATTTAGTCAGAGATGATTAGAAAATCTGCCAACCACTTCAAGGCAGAAAAATTACAATATCTATTAAAATAAAAATTAGTAGTATATAAAATATTCAACTGGAATAACCACCTTGGTAGTTTTGAGTAATGTCTAAATATATAATGTTATTGCTTCAAATAAAATGTTAAATCGTAATATCAGAGTATTTTTATTAGTTCAAAAAATTCCCTGGCCAGGTACAGTGGCACATGACTGTAATTCTGGTGACTTAGTTGTAGGCTGAGGCAGGAGGATCAAGTTTGAAGCCAGCCACAGCAACACACAGTCCCTAAGCAACTTAGTGGGACCGTGTCTCAAAATAAAAAATAAAAAAGGACTAGGGACATGACTTTGTGATTAAGTGCTCTTGGGTTCAATCCTGCTACAAAAAAAAAAAAAAAAA
>NW_026000037.1:90235-95008 GCF_001458135.2 Marmota marmota marmota
GGGGGGGGGGGTGGGGGGGGGAATCCTGAAATAGATTAAAGGCTTTAAAAGCAAACTACATTTCATAATGAAAACAGTTCAGGTTTGAGAGACATCTCCCACATAAGGAGTGTGGAAACTTCATGAGTTTATAGCGTAAATATAATGGTCTATGCCATTAAATGAAGCACAATGGAGCTACATCCTAAGTCAGGAGACTGCCTGGGATCATCCCCACAGTGAAGCACCTCTGAGCAGTTGATTCAATGGCCCACTCAGTCTATCACACGCTGCTTCACACATCCCACTGCAAACATTCAAGTGGGAAGTTCACTGATTTTTAGACTAAAGGCAATTATGTCAACAGTATGCCTGTTGTACAAATTTATGAAATACTAAAGTGAGCAAAGGAAATTTTCCACAGAGCATTAAACATCTAATAAACTATACTTTATGTGAGAATAGTTCAATTTAATTAGAACTTTAACATAGTGATCAAATTCTGAAAAAAATATACATCAAAGAGGGAATAATTTGTCCTATTTACCTGTCGTCTTTTGCAGTCTTGTCACACTCAATATCAAATTGCCACCTTTCAAGGACCTCCCCACTTTCAATATTCGAGATGACCACCACCAGCTTCTGAACTGAGCACTTGTACAGCCAATCTGCAACACACAGCAAGGCGATGTCTGCATCCGCTATGCTCCAGAGCACTGCCGGCAACTCCTCCCTAGGCCCATGCTCCGTCCTCAGTAAATGCCTGCTGCTGGTATTCCAGCCCTTTGCTCACTGCAAGAAAACTCATCCTGCCAAAAATCTAGCTACTTTCCCAAACTTCAATGTTGGTAGCAGTGTGATCTTGGGTGCTGAGGGCAGAGTGGGGGGTAGGTATTATAATTGTGATGTCTGTCAGAGAGAAAATTACAGAAGGATGGGAGAATTAAGAGGAAAATATGGTAAATTTAGGGGGGCGATGGAAGAACTATTTAGCTCTAAACATTAATGTATTGTTATTTATTATGTTGTTTCTCCCCTCTATTTTGCGTATGTATTATTTTTTTGGTGTCAGGTGCTTCTCTGCGTATTATGAGATGCAGCACCATCCTTGACCTCTACCCACCAGAAGCCAATAGCACATGCCCTAGATCTAACAGTCTAAAGGAGAATATTGCCAATGTGCTCTGGGGACCCCAGCTGCCTTTTCTTGGAAACGTCTGCTCCGGTTGGTGCTGTCAAAATAGCCAGATTCGAAAGGCCTGTAGTGAGGTGTGGGGGTGGACCCTATCCTCAATTGCAAGAAGTGCATCCAGAACGGGGGTCCGGGCTGAGTCACTAATGGTTGTTCACGATGAATATACAAAATAGAGGGGGAAAAGGACAGGCTACAAAGACTGAAAAGAAAGAACATGGGACCTCAGAGGGCTGCAAGCAATCCAGCACAACTTCAGCAAAGACAGGGAGAATGGATTACATGCAAGCCATGCAAACCGGCCTCAGGAGCCAGGGGGTGAAGCAGGGCACAGTGTAGTCAGACTGTATTTCAAAACTGCCACCCTGGCTGTCATGAGGAAATGGACTGGAGATGTGCGCAGGGCATCAAGGACACTAAGTAACTTGAGTGGGAGACAAAAAAGCTCACTGGAGGGTAAACTGGTGGTGACGAAGAAGTTGCTCAGTAAATACTGTTAACACTTACTGGATTAGATATGGGAAAGGAGAGGAACTCTCCAGGAGTAGCTTCCAAGTTTATGATCACATTTCTGAATGGATAACTACAATCTTGGAGATGATCCTGTACAACTGTGAGTCAACCACAGGAAAGTTGTTAGTGAAGCTACACACACGACGGAGAGACCCAGAGAGAGTGTGAAAGGAGATGCCCCAGATTGAGCCCTGAAGGAGGAGGCCAAATTTTTGGTAAAAGGGCAAGAAATAATTTTATAATACTTAGTGTTTTAGGCTCATGGACCACAGAGGTCTCTGTTACATATTCCTTTTTTTAATACTCTTTAAGTTCATAAAAAGATTTCTGTGGGCAGAACAAAAACAAGCACCTGTTAGATTTATTGCAAGGGCTTTGCAATTTCCGGCATATACCAACTACTTTTTATTATGCTGAAAAGGGAGACTGGGTGGTAATTTGAAGGAGACTTGGAGTGAGTACTAGTGCATCCTTTAAAATGAGAAAGACAAAGCCAACAGGAATAATTCAAATCAAAACAGAGAAGCAAAACATGAGAAGAAATAGGACAAAGTCCTTCAAAGAATAGAGGAAATGGAATTGAAAACAACCAACAATTTGACTTTAAGGAAGAACAGTTCCTCTATTCTAACTAAAATAAAAAGCTAAACAAAGATCTAGATAGACATGAGGTGAAGTGTTACCGGAAATAACCCCCAAACCCAAAAGCCTTCAGCACAGCTTCCTTCTCTAGCAATGCAACAAGTACTTGAGTGCAGCATCATGAATGACCATTGGTGACAGCCCAGACCCCTGTTCTGGATGCACTTCTTGCAATTCAGGATGGGGTCCACCCCCACACCTCACTACAGGCCTTTCGAATCTGGCTATTCTGACAGCACCAACCGGAGCAGAGTTTCCAAGAAAAGGCAGCTGGGGTCCCCAGAGCACATTGGCAATATTCTCCTTTAGACTGTTAGATCTAGGGCATGTGCTATTGGCTTCTGGTGGATAGAGGTCAAGGATGGTGCTACATCTCATAATATTCAGGGAAGCTCCTGACACTAAATAAATATCCAGGCCAATGTCAACAGTGCTATGCTTGAGAAAACCTATCCTAGGGAATAAGCCATATTTTCCCTGGTCTGTCAGTCTTGATCCTCCCCCATCTGCACAGTATGGGGGTTCCACTCCTGCAGATGTGATGCCAATGTCCCCAGCTTACCTGGGGCATAATGCTGCTTAAAAGAGACACACTGACAGTTTGGTGGCCAGTCACTAAAGACCAATTTAAAACTGAACTGTAGTATAAAGGTAATTAGACAATCTAAATTCAAAGATGATCGATGAATTTAAAAATTCATAAGAAGAAACTGAGGGCCACTAAGTACTTTTTGGACTAACATTTTGGAAGATCAAATGGCAGAAAGACTCTACAACACACAAAAATTAGTAATCATAATTACAGGTGGAGAGAAAGAAAAACCAGGAAGGATTCTAAAGAGATAACAGACTCGGGAGAATGAGCACTGACTCAAAGGAATCACAACAGGTTTTTGAGCTAAACGACAAGAGAATGCTGAGCTACTAAAGGCTCGCTGGGTCCCAGGCAGCATCTTCACAAGGCCGAACGGAAGCAGCTGAGGAATGGCCACAGAAGCCACCCGTGGCTGCCCCCTGGGCGGCCTTCAGCTCCCGCGGTCCTCCTGCGCACCTTTCAGCTGCTCCACCACGCTGTTGAGGTACTTGATGAGCTCGGGGTCGGTGGTCACCAGCAGGGTGAGCCCGTACTTCTGCACCCGGGTGAAGGTCTCCGAGGGGTAGATGCCGCGCTGATACAGGATGCTGTTGATGCCGAACGCTGCAAAGGACAGGGACCCCCACGGTCAGCGCGCGGCGCCCGCCCCGCAGCACCGACGGCGGGACGCGGGCAGCCTGCGGGCGGCAGCCCCGGGGTTCCCCGGGCGAGGCCACCTGCGGCGCGGGCCGCCCCGGCGACCCCAGCGGCCCTGGCGCCGGGTTTCGTGGGCCTCGGGAAACGCCGCCGCCGCGTCCGGCCGCACTGAGCCCCCCACCCGCCGCGGGCCGCGCCCGGACTCACAGAAGAACTCGGCCACGATCTCCGCGCTCCCGCGCAGGGTGATGCCCTGCTCCCGGGTCAGCTGCCGCGCCATAGCGAGTCCACCACCCAGACGAGCGCTAACCTGCGACTCCCGCCACCTGGTTCAAAAGTAACGACGCGGCACGTCGCTTCCGTTGCGCACGCGCGAACGCCCAGGCCCCGCCTACGCAGACGGCTAAGCGCAAGCGCAATCGCTCAGCACCGCCCAAGCGCCAGCTACGCGCACGCGCAATCGCCCCCAGTCCCTCTCCCGCTCACGCCGCCTGCGCTGCGCAGGCGTGAAATCCCAAGCCTCACCCAGGTCGCCCCTAGTGAGCATGTGCGAACCTACAGGCCCCACACAAGCCAAGCGCCTAGCCTCTGCCCTCTGCCCTCTGCCCTCTGCCTAATGCTCTCTGCTCAGACTTGACAGGCCATTTGCGCAGACGCTGGGCGGTGCGATCCGTGGTTGGCCACCCTGCGAGGTGTGCGGGTGGCGCCCCAGGTCCAGGACAGCAGGGTCCAAGGGGTTTCAATCCGCTGCTAGGATCTCCCTGCGCGTTCCAGCGTTGCAGCCTTTCTTAGCGCTGGGGACGAAGGGCGGCAGGGAGGTGAAGACCAGGGCAGTGTGCAGACGGGGACAGGTGTTTACACAGGGTGAAGAAGGTGCAGCGGCCAGGGGATTGTGGGGACTGCTCTCAGCGGCTGGGATGGGTGTCTACACGGGGTGAAGCAGGCACAGGGTGAAGCAGGCACAGCGTTCAGGGCACGTGGGGAGGGACTGCTCTTAGCAGCCGGGACAGGTGTCTACACAGGGTGAAGCAGGCACAGCGTCCAGGGGAGTGTGGGGAATGCTCTTAGCAGCCGGGACTGGGGTCTACATAGGGTGAGGGAGGTGCAGCGTCCAGCGCAGCGTGGAGACTTCTCTTAGCAGCCAGGACAAGTATCTACACAGGGTGAAGAAGTGGCAGCATGCAAGGCACGTGGGAACTTCTCTTAGCAGCTGGGA
>NW_026000037.1:95027-98784 GCF_001458135.2 Marmota marmota marmota
AGGAGGTGCAACACCAGGGCACATGGAGACTGCTCAAAGCAGTTGGGAATTACTGCTAAATGAAGTCTGAGCAGCTTGAGTTGGACCAGACTCTGTTGTTCAGCCAAGTGAGAAAGGCCTGCTGCAGCTTTGCACATAGCATCCCAGGGATCAGCCCTGCAGGAGGAGTCTGGTCAGAGCCAGTCGCCCTGGCTCAGGCTGGGGAGAACTCTCACCAGAGTGCCAGCCCTTTTCAGGCCCCTGCTTGTTGTGCTGAGGTTTCTGTTGTCTTGCTAGACACCTTTGTACAGTCTTCCTTACCTGTCAGATCATGATGCACTGGGGACATGTTGTCTTTTGAAAGCACTCACTTGATTATATCAGATCAGGTCAGAGACCTCCTTTTTATGAACCTAATCCTGGACTGACAGCTGCTAGTATTCAGCCCACATCACCTACACCAGATGTGCTCACTAGGACAGGAGTTTGGGCCACCATCTTGCAATTCCACCTACAGAGCATTATGTGGCAGGTTTTGATCAGATTGAGCCAGAATATAGATGTAGTGGGCTGTTGTGACCTAGTAGAACATCTTCCTTACATTCCTAAGCCTGTGTGTGTAGATCAGACTTGGGGGTGAAGAGCAGTGAGGCCTGGGAAAGCAGGAGGCTAGGAAGTGGAATGTTCATGGCTCCTTCCACTGGGAGGTTGGGTCAGGACCAGGGGTCTGGCACCACTATGATAGAGGGTGGTACTCACCTGTCCACATGAAGGTGCTGCATGTTTAGGGAACTTTATACTAACCCAGCTCTTCAGGAAAGGATTTCTTGGTTTTAGGGTATATAATTTGTTAGTTTTCTGCAAATAGTTATTACTATAACTTGGAGATTCTAGAAATTAAAAGGTGGCCAAAAAGTACAGTTTTTATCCATAAAGGAAGTTGTATTAAATATCTGTGTTAGGAGATGTAAGAAATCAGTAAGGTTTGGCACATACAGTCTGTGCCTTTTGAAGAGTATGTAATCTACTTTTGTTTAATATAGTTGCTTAAAAGGCTCACAAATTTGACCCTCTCTGTCTCCTGCCAGCCTGGGTGGCTCTTTTTCAGAGGACAGCCACATACAGCATGACAACATCTTGATAAACAGGGATTGCTAATATCAGGGGGTGATCTTCCAAGAGTACAGTGGACATACACAAGTCCTCTCTAGTACTTTACTGTGCTTCCTCTATTGAGGTACCTGTGGGTGTGCAAATGTGTGTGGTGTGTGTGGGTGTGCAAATGCTCCACTGGAGAGTTACCTGGTGCCACTGTGCTGCAGGGTGCAGGTGTGCAGAAGGCTGTTCTGGGTTTGTGTCAGTGCTCCTGACGACCACAAGGGGGCAAATGCACAGCATCTGGCCCAGTCACTGCAGTGTGCTCTGCTCTGGCTAGGATTCATTTTCACTGTCCACATTCCTAACTGGCTAACATCTATCTTAACCTAAACCTTGTCCTAAACATTAAAGAGGTTTTCTTTGGCTCCTCAGACTGTGTAGGGACCTGACCTGAAGTTGGGCATCTCATGAGGCTGCTTCAGTGGATTTCCTTCATTGTTAACAATTGCATAATGGGTTCTTTATCTTTTCCCTGTATGTCAAAAATACATCACATCAAGGTGGGTGAATCTGAAAGTTTGTTGAGCAGGAGACTTANCCCTCCCTCCCTCTCTTTCTTTCTTTCTTTCTGTACTGGACATTGAACTCAATGCCCCACTACTGACAGGAGCTGTGTGTGAGAAGTGCTGTAGCCCCAGCCCTTTTGATCTTTATTTTGACACAGGGTTTTGCTGAATTGCTGAGGCTGGCCTGGAACTTGCGATCCTCCTGCTCCTTGGGCCGCTAGGGTGACAGCGTGCCCAGTGCCTGGCATGGTGTCTCAGATAGCTCTAAGGATGACCGTGGCAGTAACAGTGCATGTGGATGAGGCAGACAGCAGCTCAGGACGCAAGGCCTGTGTGGCACTGAGCTGGTGTCCTATGCGCTAGACTTCCCTGCAAGTATGAAAGAAAACAATTTCTAAACAAAGCCTTTGCGTTACCTGAGAACCAAAGCACTGATTTCTCACAGTGCTTGTCTCAGTAGTCGATGCTCATGCTGTGATCGGAAGCCCAACCACTTTCCTCTCATGATGCCACGTCACCATGGAGACTGACTTGAAGAGTCCCATGGTTGCCTTGGGTAATGCCTGAAAGTGCTCGTCTCACAGTCAATGCTCTTCTCTGCGGTTTCTGCTTTGTCTCAAGTCTTTAAGGTGAGCCCTTGGACAGGGTGTGTCCTGCCCACTGCTCCTGTCCTCCTTTTACCCAGCTCCTCTCCGTTAGGTTCCTCAAGGGCAGCGGGACCTCAGGAGACGGGCACGAGCCCCACCTAGCGACTTCACTCACGACCACACCAGGTAGAAACAGCCACGTGCTTGTCCACAGGTGTGTCCCATCTGGGCACACTTCTAGAAACTGCAGGTGACCTCGAGTGTCCTGGGGGACACAGGGAGGGGCGTGTGGAGTCGCAGGGCCCGCGAGGGCAGAGCCCTGGGGGTTGTGGGCGTGTCCACTGGCTGGACCTCAGTGCTGGTTGCAGCAGGCCCGAGACACAGGCCTAGACCATGTGGCCCATGGAACTGTTCAGATGGCCCTGTCTTGTCCTCAAAAGCGCGTTTTTAAAACTGTCCCGGGAGTTTCTTCATTTGTTGGGATTATGAAATTGTAGAGTCATGGGTCTCTGTTTTGTTCCAACTATATGCTTTACAGACTAGACAGATTCTAACAGGGCCAGATATGTGCTACGGATCAGTAAGTATTTAACTAAAGAGTAAGTTGTTTGAGATTTAATCCTTTGCTTAGTGATAGTCTTATGTGTTTATAGTAATTTACAATCTTAGATTAAAATGAGATGAAAGATGCCTCTTCTACTTTACCCAGAAGGGACATGGCTGAATTCATCTGACAGCCTGACTCTGGGCGTGTGGGTGACCATACCTGCTCCATGCCTGTAAGGGACCTCAGGCCACCACCAGCTGTGGACATCCTGGTCATTGATGAAGTCCTCCGACAAGCTTTCTTTCACTTAATTGAGTTTTATGAACTGTGCCATTTTCTACAAGGGTGATTGAGGCATTATGTTAATATTTGTAGTGTTTTGGTAGTTTAGTATCATTTGTGGCTTTTCTTCTATAAAAAACAATATACCAGAGATTGCAGAAACTTGATCGCTCATTGACTTTGGGGTTGATTTCATCACCATCCAGTATTATTCTGCCACACAGAAGTGCTCTTGTGTGCAGTGCAGGGGATGGAGCCGGCCTGCACGTGCTGGGCCAGCCCTCAGCTGACCAGCCACCCCCGCCCTGTCCCCTTACATGTAGTGGTGGATGTCAATTCCACTTCAGAACCCTCCAACTGTTGGTAAATTAGCTACTGATGCAGCTACTATAAAATGTAAACTAGTTTCTAGCCTTTTGGTCCTGCATTTGTGATGAGCATCTCTGTTTAGCTGTAGCCATCACTGTGAGAAGGTGGTGGTGTGGTGGGATGTGAGATGTCCTGCACAACGCAGAGAGTCAATGCAGGAAGGTTCAGAGGAGAAACAGTTGGGTTACAAGAGTCTTAACCTGATCATGGCTGAATCCCCTGATGGGATGAACTGAGTGGTAACCAAAGGTGGCTAGGGCGTGGCTGGATGTGGTGGGCATTGGAGACGCGGCTGGAGGAGGTGGGCACTGGGGTGAGGCCTTGGGGTT
>NW_026000037.1:106484-321105 GCF_001458135.2 Marmota marmota marmota
CCTCCGTCTCTCTGCACCCCAGGAAGGGCACCTGCTGGCCCTAGGGTTCTTGGCTGGCAGGTTCGGCCTTCATCCCTGGAAGGTGACCCACCCTCTCTCTCTCCTGTGGGCTGCAGGAAGGGTTCTAGCGAGTGACCTGATAGGACCTTGTGGGGCAATGATGGCCACTAGCCGTGAACTCCTGCTGACCGTTTCCCTCTGCTCAGCTGCGGTAGCTCTGTCACATCCACCTGTCACTGCCACCTGTCAGGACAGCACACACTGCGCTGGTGGCTCATGTCCCTCGTCCTTGCTGTGCCTCCTGGCCCAGCCTCCCCTGATGCCCCTGACACCCTGTGGGATGGAAGCCGTCGCAGGGAGGGCCAGTCACGTGTGACCATGAGCCTCCACGCTGGGCTCTGGCCTGGCTGGTTCTTAGCCGTGGTGTCACGGAGGCTCTGGCCCATGCTACCTTCCATTATTCCCAAGCACATCGCGCCCCTTATGACCCTACCTTCCAAGGTTGGGGGAAAGACGTCATGTCCAGCTATGAACACATCCCAGTCCTCAGAACCCAGCCGTCCAGGAGGCAGAGGCCAGAGGTGTCACAGTGTGCTCCCTGTGGGACCCCCACGGAGCTCCTCTTACTCCTCAGGTCCTGAACCCCGGGCAAGCGTGGTGGGCGCACCTCCTGCAGGCCAGGGGCCACCCCGGGCAGTGACGCTGGCTTTTGCTCATCCCACATCTCTGCTCCGCGTTTGGCAGTTGCTCTTGCACACAGTGGTTCCGCCAGTGCAGGCTTTGTTCAAGGGCCCCGTCTTGGTCAGCAGAAGGGGTGACGAGCTCCTGAGGGTTCACCTGGGCTTCTAAAGATGCAGCCTGCACGTGCTCACCACACTGGGGTAATGAAGAGCTTTAACAGACAGCTGTGGACACTTCTCCTGTGTGAAGGCGCCTGGTGGTCAGTGGCCGCCCAGTGGCTGGGGTGTCCACAGCCTGGGCTCTGGCAGGGCCGGGGCGTCCCGCTCTTGGCCGCTGGCTCTTCCCCCAGTTCTGTGCCGGGTCTGCTCTGTGTTGGATTCTGGAATTCTTGTGTTCCAGCTATAGATCCACAGACGCCCCCCTCGCCAGAGCCGAGGACCGGGCTCTGGTGTGAGATCTGTCGGGCCGTCCTTGTGTGGTGTGACGCACTTGCCTGCCTCCATGTTCTCCTAGTGACAGTGGAGGGGAACGGGGTGCAGTGTGGGCTGCTGACTGTGCCCCACCCCAAGGAGGACACTTTGCGTTCCACCCTCAGGGTCCCGGGTACCTGACAGCCTCTGGTGTCTGAGTGGGAGCTACGCTGATTGACTCTGTCTTTTGGGATGATGGACGGGATTTGGGGTTTCACTTAATGAAAACATTTAGTACTTTAAAATGATGAAACCTGGTAGAAAGCATCTAATCAAACATCCGAGCAACCTAGAAACCTGCACTTCTAAACAGCGAAGCAAGAAGCTGCGTGTGCCCCAGGGGCGTCCCCAGGCTCCGCTCTAGGACGCCCTTGTGGGTGGTGTCCAGGTGTGACACTGGTGCTCACGGGGGCAGTGAGCCGGCCCGCAGTCCTGCCTGGAGCCCCTGCCACGCGCCCCTGCAGCGCTCAGCACCGTTTTCTCCCCCCAGGGTCTTCTCCAGCCATGGCTCCACTGACCACCACACCTCCACTGTTTCCTGGCCCATGGCTGAACGGAGCCAGCTCTTGCCAAGCCAACACGATGTCCATTCCCTTCCACAGGGAAGCCCTCCGGGACGTGCAGAGGTGGAGTGTCCTCTTGGTTCATCCTGTGGTGCTGGGGGTGGATCCCGGGGCTCAGGTTGGCCAGTCCAGCCCCATTGCCTCCCTGGGCCTGCTGTCTGTCAGTGGCCCCGCTCCTCCTGATTGCCGGGTACTGGCCGGTGCCTACCCTTGGGCTGTCGTCTCTGGCTCAATCCATTTTCCTATTTGAAATAAAGGCATTTAACAAAGTTTTAATTTTAGGTTTTTATATTTACTAAAATTCATTTTCCCCTGATTTGATTTCAGGTTGCTTTTCTTGGTCTTGATTGAAGATTGATAATAATGTCACATCTTAATAGAAATAACAAAAATATGTACCAGGACCCAGTAAAAACTTAACTAACCATTTTCTTCTTTCCCAATCTCCCATCCTCAAAATGCAGTTACAAAAGCGTGTGGCACGCGAGCGAGAGCTTAGCATTTAGAAGCATCTCACGTGTAGATTCTAGACACCATCCTCCCTTCCTGTGCTTTCTGCTTGGTGGCAGGCAACGTTCTCACAGTCGGTGTGAGTCCCCACTGCTGTGGTGGCTGGGACACTAAGGCCCAGCAGAGGTGGCACGCTCAACGCGGTGTTCGCTAGACTCAGGTTTGGGTGTGACCTTCCCAGTGTGTGAGAATTCCTGACCATGTGCCATGCCAGGGTCGACCCGGGATTTCACATCACAGTTCTGTGCAGGACTCTGTTCACATCCTCAGAATGTTTGAACCTGTTTCTGGTCTTAGTTTGTAAACTTGAAACACCAACAAAAATATTTTCTTAAAAAAAATAGTAAGATCATCACTTCAAGGTACAAACTCTGAGAAACAAGGACATTCTTCCAATTATTTGATATCTTGGGGACGTGGGAACTAGATGAGCACAGTTCATGAAAAACCCACAGCCCGAAGACGTGTCTGCTGGAGGGCGCTGGGCCGGGCGGCTCTCCTTTTAAAGCTCTTCATCACCCCAGGTGTGGTGAGCACTTTCCGGTTGCATCTTTAGAAGCCCAGGTGAACAATGAGGACTTTCTGGGATGCGTGTAAGAACCGGGAGTGCAGCCCGTGTTCCTCTGCACCGTCTGCCAGCTCTGAAGACCTAGCACAGTTGAAGGCCGCAGTTGCTTCTTTCTTACGTTGTCCATCTCTGGTCCGATGTGCCGTTGCCGTCCAGGCACCCTGAAGCTGCAGATGGCTGGCGTGGAATGACCTCTGGGGTCAGGTCTGGGTCCTGCACCGAAGGGAGCAGAGGGTGTGGTGAAGTCAGTCGGTCACTCGAGCCTGAGCCCAAATCATTTAAGAGGTCTGACCTGGAAAACAGATAACTCTAGGAATGCCCTGGCTGGTTTGTTTTGCTTATATTTTAATTTTACATAGGCTGTAGCATGATTTCAGATAAGAAACTCTACCCCAGGAAGTATTAAAAAGCCCTTTGAGTCATCAGAGAAAAGCAAGTAAAACATCGATGAGATCCCATTTCATTCCAGTAGAAAGGCTATTATTAAAAAAAAAAAAACAAGTCAAAAACCAAGAACTAATTCAAAAAGCAAACAAAGAAACAAATGTTGGAGAGGACTTGGAGAAAAGTAGCTTGTGTGTACCAGTGGTGAGATAATAAATGAACTAGAAACTAGACCGACCCTATGGCCCAGCTACCCCACTCCAGGGAACACGGTCAAGGGAAACGACATCAGCATACCGAAGGCCCAATTTATTATGGCACTACTCACAGCAGCTGAGCTGTGGAGTCAGCCTGGTTGCCCACCAACAGAGGAAAGTGAAAACGTGGTGCACATGAGTGGAGGGATATCGTTCAGCCACAAGAAGAAAGCCATGATGCCATTTGCAGTGAACCAGTGAACTGGAGTCTCAGGTAAGTGAAATCAGCCAGGTGCAGAGAGTCGAGGACCCCTGCCCCACCCCGTGTGTGAGGAAGCCCAAGCAGAGCCAGTCTGAAGGCAGCGCAGGGAGCCTCACGGTCGGGCAGGGGGTGGTGGGATTTGGTCGGCCCATGGGGCGCTTGGGAAGGCATTGCAGGAACCCTGTTAGAGTATACGACCCGTTCCTATTTGTCAAAAACAAAAGTTTAAAAAGCCCTTTCAATAAGTATAAAGTAAAAATTCCAGGTTACTGAAAACACTGCATCATAACTTGTTTAGGGGAATTTTCCCTTATGCTGCATGAAAAATGGCAATGTGGAGATGTGTTGTGGACATAGATTGTGGGATCTTAGAATTCCAGAATTGATGATTTTTAAGAGATTTTTGTTGTTTTTGTTTTTCTTTTAGAGGGTTGATTTGAGCTATACCATATCAAAAGTGCACTAAAATGTTTCTGGGAATGACCAAAAAATGGAATTTAACAGGATTTAAAATTTCCTTTCATTCCATAAATAACATTCTTTTTGAGAACTGCTTCCCAACTTCAAAGTCTCACTGGGCCACAAGTTGTCGTAGACAGTCATTGCTGGGGGGTTTGGAGTTGATCCTGGAGGAGGAAATCACACTCCCTGCGTTTATGCTAAAGGCTGCCATTTTGACTGATCTTCTTTCCTGGGATGAGATGGGGTGATAAATGGCTCCAGGCACTCAGGTCTTTGGTGTTTGCCTTTACTGCATTTGATGATGGTTATGTTTAAAACCCCTTTGAGCCTTCCTTCTGGAGAGGAAGCCCAATCACCTCCAATCCATGATCTAGTGTTGTGTGAACACAGCGGGGCCATTTCTCCAGAACTGCCGGGAAGATTGGCTCACGCCAATAAATGGCCCCAATAATCACAGACACTTAAGAACTGGCCTAAAACTGTGTCTTACTCTTTCTGACACAGTTCTCCCACATGCTTTTCTGGGTTTTTTTTCTTGTTTTTTTTTTTTTTTTTTTTTTGAGAGAGAGAGAGAGAGAGAAATTTTAACATATTTTTCTTAGTTTTCGGCAGACACAACATCTTTGTATGTGGTGCTGAGGATCAACCCACTGCCTCACACGGTCCAGGCAAGGGCTCTATCTACCACTGAGCCCCAGGCCCAGCCCCGCCTTTCTATTATTTTTAAATGTAGAACAAAGAGAATAGAATGGTCCCAGGACTGGGTCCAGGTACCCGGAGAGGTGGAGGCAGGATCCCAGGGAGTGGCCAGTGGGACTGGCTAACTGAGGTGGGCCTGGGCCTTTGATGGAATCCCAGACTTGTGGAGAGCAGCAGCTGCTTCTCCTTCTTCTTCAGAGAGAGAGAGAATTTTTTTAAATGTTTATTTTTCAGTTTCGGTGGACACGACATCTTTATTTTATTTTTATGTGGTGCTCAGGATCGAACCCAGCGCCCTGCGCGTGTCAGGCGAGCGCGTTACCGTTTGAGCCACTTCCCCAGCCTGAGTGCAGCATCTTCTAAACCCCCGCGCAGCAGGGCTCCCAGGGTCTGTGCCCAGAGGCTAGCCGGCCACCAGGACTCCACCAGTGACTGAGGGCGCTCGCTCCTCCAGTGCTCAGGACTGGGCCTCTCAACTGCGCCTCCTACTCCACAGCAGTGTCGTGCCTTCCCCCAGGGCTCTTCCCGGGGCATGGGCTGTGCCAGGCCTTGCTCTGCGTCTTGGCTCACTCCTCTGAGGAGCCGCCATCGCTGGCCTGCGTCTGTCTTAGGCTCCAGGCCCCAGCGTTTCCGGGATGTCCAGTGCAGAGCTGACCACTCTTCCCACAGCTGGGGAGACTCTGCCACCTTCCTGCTGGGGGACCCCAGGGGTCCTTTATCTTGTTTATTTTAAATAATCTTTTACCAAATCATGAAAGGAAGTCACCAGCACAGCCTCCGGATCAATTTTCTAATAGCTTTGTGTTGGGTTCTGTTGGGTGGCCTGGATGGGAAGACCCCAAGCGCATTGGCACTAAGCCATGGTCCTTCCCACAAGTCCTCCAAGTGGTGATCTGCTGTGACATCTCTTTGGGATCAAATTTATCTAAATGTGCCAATCTTCCATTTTCCTAATAAACAATTACCCTGACAACCTGCTCTTCGTGCTCCGTAGAAGCCTCTTAAGATCTGACTTCTTACGGTCCCCCACAAATACTTTGAGGTCACACCTATGAATTTCTCCCAGGACTTGAGGCGCCACTGGCCCTTTTGAGGCCCAGACTCTCACCGTCGTTGTTCCTGTGTGCACCTGTGACTTGATGAAGGTCCTCGTCGGTCAGGTGCCCCAGACGTCGCAGACACGTGGAACCCAGCAGGATGCCCTGGGCTCCTATGGAGCTTCCGCTGGCCCTTGCTGCTGCTTTGGGTTGAAATGTCTATGTTTCAATTGTATATTCCATCTTTAGAACTTGAAAATCACTCTCCTTGTGAGAGAAAGAATGAGTTCTATTGTCTGTTAGCGGATTTCTCTCGTCCCTAAGCAATAGATCGTCCCTTTCCTGTCCTTCTTCCCTCGTCACTCCAGATGTGGTGGAAAAGTACTTTATGTCGTCCTAAGTGTGCCTCACAAGTCACAGCTCATTTTGAATGTAGCACTTTTGACACGGATTTAAAATGCACTTTACATATGGTTGTGTATGTTTTTTAACTTTACAGAATGTTATACGTATTTTTCCATTTAATTAAATAAATTCTGAGAGCATATTTAATGTCTGTTTAATAGCACATCTTATTTAACCATCTCCTGTTTGGGGCTGTTTGGTTTGAATCCAGATTTTTTTGCTTATTCTGCAATTTTAAATAAGGCTCCTGTGGACATCTTGGCACATCATGCTTTGCCGACTTTCTGATTATCTCCTTATGCTGTGCTCCAGCCTCCAAGCACTCCGTTTCTCCTGCCCAGACACTAAACTGGCTGGCTGTTTTTCCAATCCATGTCCACAGAATGCATTTTGTACACAATGATCTCTAGAACTTCTTTGACTCACTAGCTGGAGTGTGGCCATCTGAGTCTTGAGATCTTCCACAACCCCTCCAAGTGACACCCTAGCAACACTTAGCATGCCTGTAGGGACAGGGGACAGAAGGAAAGGGAAGACACCTGCCTGGTGACGATGGCAGGAGGGTGAGCTTTCACATGCATCACTCTGTGTGTGCGCATGACTGTGCATACCCGTGTGAGCCTGTGTGTGTGCCTGTGTGTGCAAACCAGTGCTGTGAATGACTATGTGTGCATGCCTGGCATGTATTCTTGTGTGTCAAGCCTGCATATGCATGCCTTTATGTGTGTACGACTGCATGCATTTCTGCATGCCATGTAACTGTGTGTGCATGCCTCTGTGTGTGTTTTACTGTGTGAGCATGCCTGTGTGTGTGCATGCCTCTGTGTGTGTCACTGTGTGAGCATGCCTGTGTGTGTATGCCTCTGTGTGTGTGTGTGACTGTGTGTGCATGCCTGTGTGTGTCACTGTGTGAGTATGCCTGTGTGTGTGCATGCCTCTGTGTGTGTCACTGTGTGACCATGCCTGTGTGTGTGACTGTCTGTGCATGCCTCTGTGTGTGTGACTGTGTGTGCATGCCTCTGTGTGTGTGACTGTGTGACCATGCCTCTGTGTGTGCATGCCTCTGTGTGTGTGTCACTGTGTGAGCATGCCTGTGTGTGTATGCCTCTGTGTGTGTGTGTGACTGTGTGTGCATGCCTGTGTGTGTCACTGTGTGAGTATGCCTGTGTGTGTGCATGCCTCTGTGTGTGTCACTGTGTGACCATGCCTGTGTGTGTGACTGTCTGTGCATGCCTCTGTGTGTGTGACTGTGTGTGCATGCCTCTGTGTGTGTGACTGTGTGACCATGCCTCTGTGTGTGCATGCCTCTGTGTGTGTGTCACTGTGTGAGCATGCCTGTGTGTGTATGCCTCTGTGTGTGTGTGTGACTGTGTGTGCATGCCTGTGTGTGTCACTGTGTGAGTATGCCTGTGTGTGTGCATGCCTCTGTGTGTGTCACTGTGTGACCATGCCTGTGTGTGTGACTGTCTGTGCATGCCTCTGTGTGTGTGACTGTGTGTGCATGCCTCTGTGTGTGTGACTGTGTGACCATGCCTCTGTGTGTGCATGCCTCTGTGTGTGTGTCACTGTGTGAGCATGCCTGTGTGTGTATGCCTCTGTGTGTGTGTGTGACTGTGTGTGCATGCCTCTGTGTGTGTGTGACTGTGTGAGAATGCCTGTGTGTGTGTGTCACTATGTGAGCATCCTGTGTGTGTGCATGCCTCTGTGTGTAGGTTCCTGTGGGATTGCATGCCTGTCTGTGTGCCTGCCTGTGCATACCTGTGTGCCCACATGCCTATTGGCATGCCTAAGTGCGTGCATGCCTGTCTGTGTCTGTCCCTCTGTTTGCTCATGCATGTGTGTGCACGCCTGTGTGCATGTGTCTGTGTGTGTACCCCTGTGTGTGTGCATGTGCAGCAGGGGTCGGGGCTGCAGAAGGGAGCTTCTTTATGATTCCTTGTGGACTGTGAAGACTCAGTACACAGGCTTCTTAGTCAGCCACTTGATATTAGCTCAAAAAAACTGCAGCCCAAAACCAAAAATCTTAGCCCACTATATTGAGATATTTTTCCTCATTTTTAGTCTTTTTAGTCTTGTAGCCTCTTTCTTTTCTACTGTAGTGTTTGAGGTAAGGGAGTGTGTACAGGTCCGTCTGTCCTTCTGGCTCCATCCTGTATTCAGACCTGCAGACCAGCACAGGGCTGACAGAAGGCCCTCTGTTCAAGAGGGCACTTCCTCAAGCCACGCATGGGGCTGTTCATGGGGAATTATTTGTGACCCTTGGAAAATAAAGTGAAATCAAGCATTGAATTTTTTTCTTTTCCTCCTGATTCTGCTCAACTCCTGTGGAAGTGTTGCTTTTCAATGCTGTGAGGTTTCCAGCAGTCTGCCAGCCCCGTTGGCTTCCCATCGAGGCAGGATGTCACTTGTCTCATGACATCCGGTGGCTGCACGGGGGTGACCTGGAGCTGGTGCTCCTGTGCCTTCTCTGTGGATGGCTCTGTCCCCAGGCTGTTGTCCCTGGAGCGCTGCGTTTGTTCTGGCTGGGAACCTCGTCTTACGTGGTCACGCTGTTCTAGGGTCTGTGAGCTAAGAAGGTTTTCCTTTGGAAAATCTGAAGATCCCTTTAGGAGCCATTAGAAGTAAAGGACAAGACTATTCTCAGAAAAACAAATGTTTTACTGCATTTTCTTCAGTAATGAGGCTGTCCAGAGAAATAGCAAAGCAGTAAAAGTCACACATGTGGTGCCACGTGTCAACAAGAGATGACTGCCCATGCAGAAAATGTCCCCAGAGGCCCTGCTAGCCCACACGTGTGTGCAGTCGCCTGGGGGTTCTCCAGGGAGAGGGTCAAACACCCCGTCACATGCAGGCTCCTGGGCTGTGTCTTTCCCCCTTGAATCCAAATAAACACGGGCCTGGGCTGAAAAGGTAGAGACTCAGCTCAGCTGGTGGCAGAGCCCGTCTCGGATGCTGACGAGGCCACCTGGCTGCACCCATCCTCACCTCGAGGTGGACTTAATGTCAGGCGGGCCGGCAGCCGGACCCCTGGAGACGCTGCAGCCTGTGCTCACATGGTGCGGGTGTGACCACATGATTCTCAGGTCTAGACCGACTCCTGGTGAAGTGCCACACCACTGCCACAGCCTGCCACCTGGGGCTCCTCTGGAGAGCCACGCACAGGCCTGCCACGGGAGGACTTGTGACACTGAGCCAGGGCACACACTGCCTGGCACAGCTTTGCTCCTGCTGCAGGATTGGCACAGACATGCCGTGGCTGGGGTCGCAGAGCGTGGCCTTCCTGCTGACTCACAGGAACGGAAGGGACCGACTTCAGGGGTGGCATGATGTCACGTTGCATCCCAAGGCATTTTGCCAGATTTAATTATAGCAGAACCCTCTGGGAGTGAGCATTGGCGTTTATAAAAGCACAGTGGGTAAAGTGGACTTCAGGTTCCACGTTAAGGAACTCTCTCTGACGCGAAGTCAGAAACCCGACTCAGTCGCTGGAGAGACCACTTTGGGGAGCTCACCACAGGAACACGCTTTAAAGTCCCTGAGCAAGCTACGTCGTCACCCACCCAACAACACAAGTCGTCATTTCAACTGGTAAATCACGTCTGTTTCAATAAAATGAATCGGGTGTGACTTTAGCAACGTTCAATGAGGTGTTTTCCTTTTTATTTCTATGTCTGCAGGTATTTTGCCTGAAAACTCCCAGATCTGAATACGAGCCACTTCAGGTTGGGAATGTGCGTCCCTGGGGCCCAGATGTCTTTCATCCCGAGAGCTTGCTCCTGGGGGCTGGGGACCGGACCAGCTAGGAGGAAGGGGTGTGACGTTTCCTTTATATCCTCCTAGAAACAGGACTTCAGCAGAGGGGACTGGACAGGTGGTGGGGTGAGACTGGGGGGGGAGGGGGCTGTTGACACCCCTCAGCGAAGGTCGTTCTAGGTTGGACAGCCAGATCTGGGGAGTGGTCGGTTTTAGCTGCCCAAGCTCATGGGGTGGTCAGCCATCCCAGCTCAGGGCACTGAGGAAGACGTGGCAGGTGGAGGGAGCCCCAAAGCCCAGTATAGCTGTAAATCAGGGGGACTTTATGGTGACAAGCACAACCCTCACCTCAGATGGGCCACCAAGACTAGTTTTTTTAGGTGATATTTTTGCTCTTTAGACTTTACCTCCCAAAGTGACATGGAGAGTAGCTTGTGCTTATTCTCCCCATTTGTTCAAATACAACTCTAAGGAGGGCCTGGGAGGAATACAGACGGAGGTGGTCAGCGGTCATCTGCGAGACCCATGGATCAGAGATGTAGCAGGAAGCAGAGGCTGGAGGGGGCTTTGCCTGAGGTGGACATCGCCAGAGGGACCAGGGCAGTCGGGCCGTAACGTCCAGGGGAGCACACGTGTGGGGCCACCTGGTGCGCTTCAGTGCCCGCGGAGCTGCCCTGCTATGACGCTCCCGCCACCTCCACACGCAGAGGCCGCCCAGTGCTTCTCTTCCCAGTTCCCGACTCGGAGGGCATCTGTGCACTTGTGTGTGCTCACCTGGACCGGCCTGCCTCTTGCAGTCTGAGCCAGAGGGGCCCACCTCCTGGGTCAGCTTCACCAGGTCACCAGGCAGGGACCATGCTGGAAGATGGTGTTCCAGGAGAAGAGGCGGGTGGGCAGCGCCCTGGAGGAGGGGAGGTAGTGCAGCTGTGCAGGCCAGCTAGTGGCAGAGCCCTGGGACCGAGGGACAGCTGCTGCCTCTCACCAAAGGAGCTCCCTGCACCAGGCTGACCCCCCCCTCCACCCCGCGAGATCAAGCATCCTGTGCCAGGGTGGAGGCCGGGCCAAGGTGGAGGCCAGGCCAGGGTGGAGGCCATTCCACCTGAAGTCAACCACTTTACAAAGAGCCTCACATACAATTGGCCGGCAGGCAGTGGGCAGAGGAGGAAGGCCCGGAGTGAGGGAGTATGGGAGGCCTCCTGCTGGTCAGCTCCAGCCAGCACACTGGACTTGTGGGGGACACTTCCAGAGTCTCAGTGCCCCAGGGTGCCCGTCACACCCTGCCCCTGGCTGGCCTCCAAGGCCCCGGCTGGTCCTCGTGCAGGAAGGACAGCACGGTCACGGAGGCGCGATGCGCAGGAATGGCCGGTCTGGCTCGGATCTCTCCCTCTCTCCTGCTGGGTGGCCTGTCGTGCAGGTGTGCCGGAGGGCACTGTGAATGGGGCAGTCACGGCGCAGCTGCTAGGCTCTGGCCTGATGGAGACAGAAGGCGCGTAGGGAGAATGGCTTTCTGACGCACCCACTGACGGCAGAAACTTGGGAAGAGGTCCAGGACTGTTTTTTAAATCTTCGGCTGTTTTCGAAGCCTTGGGGACAGTGTGAGTGCAGTCTCAGCTTTATTGGGAATGGTTGCTCCACAGACTTTTGCAGAAGCTGCTCAGCTGCACACCTGGCAGGCACCTTGGGTTCACAGGGACCTCTGATCTCCCTTCCTGTGACAGGTTTGCACCGTCCAGCCAGGGCCGGGCTCTCTCTGCTTCCTGTTGTGGAGGGTGGGCATTTTCCTCCTTTCCTGGACTTTGGATTTAGCAGCTGATTTTCGTCGGCCACTGGAATGTGGACAGGTGGGATACACTCCCTGCAGTTAGAGGCTTTTCAGGAAATTCTAGGAGTTGTTTTTCTTCTCAGCCCCCGAATGCATGTGTTCTAGGTAAGGCCTGCAACTCAGCCTGAGTTACAGAGGAGGAGGCCCACAGACCTGAGTGAAGCAAAGTCCCTGGGGCCACATCCTCCCATTCCCTGCCTACCTGAGAGGATAGCAAGAAGCGATTCTTGGTTTCATGAACCCACAAGATTTGTTGAGTAGCAAAGCTGAATAGCAAGGATTGAGCGCTTAGAAGTGGAGTACTATATCTTTTTTTTTTAAATATATTTTTTAGTTGTAGTTGGACACAATATCTTTGCTATTTATTTATTTATTTTATGTGGTGCCGAGGATCAAACCCAGAGCCTTGCATGTGCCAGGCGAGCGCTCTATCGCTGAGCCACAATCCCAGCCCCAAAGTGGAGTACTATCTGAACTAAATGAGTGCGTCAGTTTTTGGGGCCAGAGACGTAGCAGTGGGGGCTCCTCAGGAGGCTGGTGATGGGGGTGCACCTGGGAGGCGAACAGCCACATGACACACTTAAGGCTTTCTGAAGAAAGGATTTTAAATGGTCCCAGTGCCAAGTGGTTGTTAGAATCAGCATTTGATAAGGTAACAGAGGAAGGAGCATGAAAACGAAGAGCGTTGGTCACCCGCAGCTCTCTGTGACCAAGAAGCAATCAAGAGTCTGCTCAGCCCAAGGGGGCATCCTTACAAAGCTCGCTGCCGATTTGTCCAAGCAGCGTAAAGGGAGAGGGAGGAGGAGGTTGTGGCGGGTCTCCCTGGAGGCGGGTCTCCCTGGAGGAGGTCCTCAGGAAGATTCCAGGTTGCACTTCTCTGACCAAAGACTCTCAGTCAAATGGCTCCCCCACCCCCATGCCTCAGGGCTTCCGGGGCCTCCAGTGCTGCTAGCCCAGTGGGTCCTCTCCACGCTCCACCGATGCCGTCACACGACATCCCTGCCTGGGGAGGGCATGTGTCCTGCCCCGTGTCCCTGCCCTCAGCCCCGTGAGTGCGTGGTCTGGTGGAGTTTGACATGCGCCACGCGGAGGCAGCAGCAGCTTTAAATGCAGCGTTCACTACGGTCCAGGCCTCTGCAAGTGCGCACCAGGCCGTGTCGTGAAGAGCCTCCTCTGCAGCCTGGTGCAGAAATGAGACACCCGGGGCCAGAGCCAGGCCGCTGACCCAAGCCATGGTGTGCAAAATGAGCAGCACTGAGGACGTCGTGAGCCCCTGGGATTTTGGAATGGTTGTTCTGCAGCAAGACTGACGGTTACACACTTCAAACATTTAGGAACGTTTCCTTATTGATATGTTTAGCTTGATTTGTAAAAATTCGATCCTGATTTATGAGCCAACATAGTTTTGAGGGAAGAGCATCCATGCAGACATCCACTGCTGCTTATAGAAGCTGACGTGTTCTTCCACCTTTGTGGGTCGTTACCATGAAATTTAATTTGAATGAAGTCAGTGGGAGTTGGGACAAGCTTTCATTTACTTAGATGTCCTACAAGGAGAAATGGATGTTACCCAGGGATGAGTCAACCCACCGTGTACAGCAGAGCATCTCCAGCTTGTGCTCCGTTTACCTAAAGCAAAGTTCATAAATGAACGAGCGTCGAGTGACGGGGCTGAGACAGAGGAGGCGTGCGAGCACACACCCGGGGACTGGCGGTCAGTGTAGGTGGCTCACCGTGGCTCGGCTTGTGGAGGCAGTGCCACAGGCGCTGGGCGAGGAAGCACCTGCCCGGCACCACAGGGACAGGCAGCCTCGGGCTGCACGCGTGCTGGGCACCCTGGCCCACGCTGGGGCAGGTTCCAGGACACGCCCTCCAGGGAGCCGGGGCGCGGCACAGCCAGGGGGCCACTGCGAGGCGCCCGAGCCTCTCCAACTGCTGAGCAGTCGCTGCAGTCCTGACATGGCCGGGCTGTCGCTCGGAGACCGAGGGCTGGTGGGAGCCCCAGCAGAGGGGTGAGCAGCCTCAGGCCAGTTCAGCCTTTCTTCGGGCTTCCAGAGCCCACACCTCCTAGGGCCACCTTCGTCCCTGTTTCAGAGGGCCTGCTGCGAGCTCCACCAAGTTGAGCCTTCAGAGATGTGTCCAGTGCGCTCAGAGGGTTTCACGTCACTTCAGGTCAGATCCGCATTTGTAGGACACAGTCAAATGTGGTATTTCCTGAAACAAATAAATAGCTCCTGATGTGAGTATTTCTTAAAAAAGTAAAGAGAAATGATACCTTGCTTTGTTCAGGGAAATATCACTAATAGGAGATCCCTTCACACACTCACAGTGACTTACATCATACCAATTTATGAATTCTTTAGGAATTTGGGAAACAGCACTACAATTGTTAATGATGCACAGAAGAAAATGATTCCCTGGTCCCCAAAGTCCGTTTTTGAGTGGGAATGTGTGCTCACAGCTTCCAGGGCTGCCCAGGCCTCCATCCTCAGGGTGGAATTTGGTGGAGTTTTACGGATCCATCCTGGTGGAGAACCTTGGTAACATCTGACCAGGTTTGAGCTTGTCCAAGGTCCCGTTGTGAAGCTGCTGATGCTGAAGAGTCATAGTTCATCTTTTGCTATTTCAAGAGAAGGGCCTTGAGTGCACAGTGTCACTCTCAGGGACGGTGGGAGTCTCCCTGCAGACGTGGGACTCAGCCGATGAGGTCGGATCATGGAATCCCTAGAGAATGACCTCAGATCTCCAGAAGGGGCCCTTTGGCTGGCCTGGAATGACTCTGAGTTTTCTCTTTGTATTTGAGAAAAAGAAACCAATTTTCTTCATGTTTGGCGTTTACTCCACGTGACTTGCCTGATTGAAAAAGGAAGTTTCTGTATCCTAGAAACAGATTTTTTCTTCCTGAAACTATTGTGTGTTGCAGGAAAATGTTTCTGGATTCACTATTTTGATCATCTGCTTTGTCATTTAGTAGCTCAGTGGCTTCAGGTGACTTTCTCAATCTCTTTGAACTCAGTTTCCTCATATGAAAAAGAAGAGCAGAGTGTCTAGCCCATGACTTGCTGGGGTGGTCAGGTAGCTCGCGGTCCATAGCAGCGCCCAGTCAGTGCCTGGCCCATCGCTGGAGCTCAGCAGGCGCGGGGTGAAGTCTGTTCTCTCAGGTGTGTCCCCAGGTCTCGTGGGCCAGCTCAGTGCTTGTGATCGATCAGGATCCTATGACAATGTGTTCACAGTTTAATTGTGCCTGAATGGGTGTGCTGTCCATGACACGTGCTTGTGTTATCCAAGGTGTGTCGGACAGCTGTGTGGCTTCTTACTGAGGTACAGGACAGGCTGGACGGCTGCCTGGCTTTTGCTCTCGTAGCATGAATGTGCACCTGCTCACAACTTGAAAAGATGAATGCTGGGCAGGAAAGAATGAGGCCAGCAGACACGCGTGTACACACACTCACATGCACGTGTACACACACACACACTACTAGCCTGTAGAATAGATTCTGAAGGGGTAGAAATCGTTTTCCTTGACATTTTTAAAGATCTGGCTGGTCATTATCAGAAGAGTCATTTGCTCAAGCCAATTCATCATGCCATTGAAAACATGATGATTCAGAAGCTTCATATGATTCTTGTGCTTTCAACCCAGTCCTCAAAATTCAAAAATCCTCCCACAGCCTTGACCTGCTGCACAGGGACACACTTTGTTGGTAACATGTTTGTTGAGTTTCTGAGTGTCGCACTTCTCCATGAGATAGGAAAGAGTCCTTGGCTCCCAGTTAATTCCAGAGAATGTCTACGGAGTCCCTGCCGTTCACCACCCGCCCGGGGCGACTTCTCAGGACGGAGGGATTTCATGATGGACAGGCTGTGGCCAAGGACACAGGACAGCCCACACAGCCTTGCTCACACGCAGCTCCCTCACTTGGGAAGAGGAACCCTGGGTAAGTGGGTGAAGGCTCCTCTCCAGGGTTCCATCTGTGTACTGGGAAGGGTGGCAGGGCCGCTCCTGGGGTCGCAGGATGTGAAGGAGGGACCTGGGGGAGAACGGGCAGCTGTGGGCGCAGCGCGTCTCGGTCAGCTCTCCATGTCCACGGGCTCTGCATTGAGTCATCAGCGACACACAGGAAACACCTGAAGAGCTGTGTCTGAGCCAAACACGCACAGACCTCTTCCTCCTCCCCATTCCTGAACAAGGCAGCCCAGCAACCTCTGCACCAGTCACATGGCCTCAGGTGTCAGTCAACTTGGAGATGGCGTCCAGTGCTCAGGAGGGTCCCAGGTGTCAGTCAACGTGGAGATGGCGTCCAGTGCTCAGGAGGGTCCCAGGTGTCAGTCAACGTGGAGATGGCGTCCAGTGCTCAGGAGGGTCCCAGGTGTCAGTCAACGTGGAGATGGCGTCCAGTGCTCAGGAGGGTCCCAGGTGTCAGTCAACGTGGAGATGGCGTCCAGTGCTCAGGAGGGTCCCAGGTGTCAGTCAACGTGGAGATGGCGTCCAGTGCTCAGGAGGGTCCCAGGTGTCAGTCAACGTGGAGATGGCGTCCAGTGCTCAGGAGGGTCCCAGGTGTCAGTCAACGTGGAGATGGCGTCCAGTGCTCAGGAGGGTCCCAGGTGTCAGTCAACGTGGAGATGGCGTCCAGTGCTCAGGAGGGTCCCAGGTGTCAGTCAACGTGGAGATGGCGTCCAGTGCTCAGGAGGGTCCCAGGTGTCAGTCAACGTGGAGATGGCGTCCAGTGCTCAGGAGGGTCCCAGGTGTCAGTCAACGTGGAGATGGCGTCCAGTGCTCAGGAGGGTCCCAGGTGTCAGTCAACGTGGAGATGGCGTCCAGTGCTCAGGAGGGTCCCAGGTGTCAGTCAACGTGGAGATGGCGTCCAGTGCTCAGGAGGGTCCCAGGTGTCAGTCAACGTGGAGATGGCGTCCAGTGCTCAGGAGGGTCCCAGGTGTCAGTCAACGTGGAGATGGCGTCCAGTGCTCAGGAGGGTCCCAGGTGTCAGTCAACGTGGAGATGGCGTCCAGTGCTCAGGAGGGTCCCAGGTGTCAGTCAACGTGGAGATGGCGTCCAGTGCTCAGGAGGGTCCCAGGTGTCAGTCAACGTGGAGATGGCGTCCAGTGCTCAGGAGGGTCCCAGGTGTCAGTCAACGTGGAGATGGCGTCCAGTGCTCAGGAGGGTCCCAGGTGTCAGTCAACGTGGAGATGGCGTCCAGTGCTCAGGAGGGTCCCAGGTGTCAGTCAACGTGGAGATGGCGTCCAGTGCTCAGGAGGGTCCCAGGTGTCAGTCAACGTGGAGATGGCGTCCAGTGCTCAGGAGGGTCCCAGGTGTCAGTCAACGTGGAGATGGCGTCCAGTGCTCAGGAGGGTCCCAGGTGTCAGTCAACGTGGAGATGGCGTCCAGTGCTCAGGAGGGTCCCAGGTGTCAGTCAACGTGGAGATGGCGTCCAGTGCTCAGGAGGGTCCCAGGTGTCAGTCAACGTGGAGATGGCGTCCAGTGCTCAGGAGGGTCCCAGGTGTCAGTCAACGTGGAGATGGCGTCCAGTGCTCAGGAGGGTCCCAGGTGTCAGTCAACGTGGAGATGGCGTCCAGTGCTCAGGAGGGTCCCAGGTGTCAGTCAACGTGGAGATGGCGTCCAGTGCTCAGGAGGGTCCCAGGTGTCAGTCAACGTGGAGATGGCGTCCAGTGCTCAGGAGGGTCCCAGGTGTCAGTCAACGTGGAGATGGCGTCCAGTGCTCAGGAGGGTCCCAGGTGTCAGTCAACGTGGAGATGGCGTCCAGTGCTCAGGAGGGTCCCAGGTGTCAGTCAACGTGGAGATGGCGTCCAGTGCTCAGGAGGGTCCCAGGTGTCAGTCAACGTGGAGATGGCGTCCAGTGCTCAGGAGGGTCCCAGGTGTCAGTCAACGTGGAGATGGCGTCCAGTGCTCAGGAGGGTCCCAGGTGTCAGTCAACGTGGAGATGGCGTCCAGTGCTCAGGAGGGTCCCAGGTGTCAGTCAACGTGGAGATGGCGTCCAGTGCTCAGGAGGGTCCCAGGTGTCAGTCAACGTGGAGATGGCGTCCAGTGCTCAGGAGGGTCCCAGGTGTCAGTCAACGTGGAGATGGCGTCCAGTGCTCAGGAGGGTCCCAGGTGTCAGTCAACGTGGAGATGGCGTCCAGTGCTCAGGAGGGTCCCAGGTGTCAGTCAACGTGGAGATGGCGTCCAGTGCTCAGGAGGGTCCCAGGTGTCAGTCAACGTGGAGATGGCGTCCAGTGCTCAGGAGGGTCTCAGGTGTCACGTCAACGTGGAGATGGCGTCCAGTGCTCAGGAGGGTCCCAGGTGTCACGTCAACATGGAGATGGTGTCCACTGCTCAGGAGGGTCCCAGGTGTCATGAGCAACGTGGAGATGGCACTGTGTTGCGGAGGAGGCCAGAGCACCTGAAGTTTCTGGTGTTCACGGTCCTGGAGCTGGTCCCCTGTGGATACTGAAGGACAGGTGTGCCTGATACTAGTGGTGTTCATAGGTGAAGCTGCTGGGCACCTGGCTCTGGGCTGTTTTCATGATGACCAAGACCTGGATTTTCTGATCCAAGGTCCCCACGTGTGAGCTGCAGGTCATGATTCGTTAGCGATTCACCTTGTTCTTGTTGGTACCTTTGACTTCTCTTGTCTTCAATTTCACACACTGTGCTGTCTTTAAAGGCCGAGGTGATTCCCTTCAGCAGTGGTTCACCTGAAGTAGAGGGTTTGCTAAAATGACCTGCCTGACTGTGCAGTCCTCCTACCTGGCCAGGGACTGAAAGCCTCCTCTGTACCCACCATCCCTATGAGCACAGGAGGCAGGGGACTAGGGTCCCAGGGCATGATCCACACGGGACCCCGGACACTGCAGCACAGGCTGGCCCCTTGGCTCGAAGACCCTCCTGTGAGGAGGTTGGGGCTCTGTGGGCTTGGCTTCTATAGGACCCCATAGGACTCCATAGGACCCCTTCATAGGACTCCATAGGACCCATAGGTGGGTGACTTTTGTGGCCCCCAAAGGTGTCTGTCATCTCCCCGAGGACCTCTTCTCCCTATCTTGGCCTCCAAGTCTCCAGGCCAAGCCCACCTCTGTGTCCATCTCTCCAGATGGAGGGGCCAGGGCGTCTGCCTTTCTCTGTACCTCCCCTGACATAGGATCTGCACTCTGCTCACTGCAGGGACTCCCCCTCAAAATGCAAATGTCCAGTTCAGGAAACATCATCTGACAGCCCGACAGACAGGACCTTGGACCACGGAGGTTTCACAGGCTGTTAGGCAGACTCCAGCTAGGGTGGGGGGCCTCTCTCTCAGTCCCCCAGGCCACAGGGTGCTCTGTTGTCCTCTCAGGTCCCCGTGCCTGGTCACTGCATCTACCCCACCACTGCCTTGGGGATCTCAGCTCTGCCTCCCAACGGCTGCACCCAGACTTCAACTAACAACACGGTCCATCTCCTGTAAGCTGTGGCTCAGGGGACCCAGCGCAGGTCAGGGGCCCACAGTGTAACCCTATTATGGCCACTGTGGGCTGGGCTCTGCAGAATAGAGCTGACCTCTGTGGTTCCCAGGAGCAGTGAGCCAAGCCGAGCACTGGCCGAGTGGGGAGGGGGAGGACGTCAAGTGTGGGAGGAAATCCTTCCTCAAGGAAGCCAGTGAAGAGTGCGGGCCAGTCCTCCTCTGCTGGGCACCTTCTCTGGATGTAGCTCAATTAGGAAACCTGTGTAGCAGGGCCAGGGCCCCAGGTGACCCCTGTGTTGTGTGAGGAGGACAGGGGCACCTGGTGAACTCCAGGCAGGGCCACACTGCTCTGGTGGTCAAGGCTGTGCTGTGAGCTCCTCCAGCAAGCGTGCGCGCACACAGTCACACTCACACTCACACACACTCATATTCGCACACACGTGCACATACGCACACGTGCACACACACAGTCACACGCACACTCACACATACACACCCGCACAAGCAGGGCCTGTGGAAATTGTTTTGGAGGGAATCAAAATATCACAGAGCTCATGTCCTGGCAACCAAAACGTTGACATCGTGGAAACCGAGGAAGAGGACTTAGCCAGGCCCCTGCCTGCTGCCTGGCCAGTGAGCTGTCTGGGTGACATCAAGGCTGTGGAGGAGGCCCAGGCTGGTGTGGGGCCAGGGGCGCCCTGCCCCGTCCTGTGGTTGGCGGGGTCCAGGTGTCTCCGCTGGGGGCACCTCCAGTGAGGGCCTGCCCACAGGACCTGCCCCCAGGCTCTGGAAACTCCGCCTGCAGGTCTCTTTTGATCTGCTGGCCTGGTGGTGTTGGCCTGAGGTCGGCACCATCTCTCATGGCCAGTGCATGCCGGTGGCTGACCTGCTGTGCACTGGCCATGTCCTGTCTCTGCCCGGTGAGTGGTGGCATGTCGGCAGCTCTGCACGGCTTCTCCAACACACGTCACAGCCCCTGCTGACTCACTTAACTTGGTGAATGTCATTTCATTCTAAATTGTCTAAGTTAACTTCTGTTGTTGCTGGAGAGTTCACGGTCCATTCTGAGAGGAAGCAAATTGGTCGGGTGGGGCGGACTCGTGTGCTCTAGGTTCCCATGTCTCTGTTAGTTGAGTGACCTTGGGCAGGCTCTTGACCTCCCAGTGCCACACTTGTCCAGGAGGGATAGCAAGAGTCTGTGCTGAGGACACCCTCGAGATCCGAAGTCAGGGTTCACACAGCTCTGGAACAGGGCCCAGCGTGGGCTGAGTGCCCAGTGCGTAACCGATGTGCTGAAGCCCGGAGCGCCTACTGTGTTCCAGGCAGCAGGCTAGTTCTGGTCTCGCTCCCTCCGGCCGTCTTGTGGAGCGACATGGTCGTATTGCATAGTTCATTTAACCGGAGGAGCTGAAGGTCAGGGTGATTAAACAATCCACCTCCGTCCACCTGGTAACTCAGCAGGAAGTGGAGCTCCGAGGCAGCTGGGGTTGCGAGGTGGACCCACGGCACATGGCACTCCCCCACACCCGGCCTCGAAGAGAGTGCCTGACCGCTGCCCAGCCCGTGCTCCTGGCACGCCCAACGCTCTTCTCCCCCGACCCTGCTCCTCCACGGCACCACGTGGCTCTCACCTCCCACGCAGAGGAGAAGGAGGGACTCCCAGAGCCCAGTGAGCACCAACCACAGAGGAGAGGGCTGCGGTCACTTCCCCTGTGCCCTGCTCCTCCTGCCCTTCCAACCCAGGTGACGAAGGCCTGACATCAAAAGCACATTTGAAGAAGTAGAAACTTTGGGTTTTGTCCGCACACGAGGCTGTTGACTAGGGAGACAGCGGCTGTGCCTGCTGCAGGGGACGCTCCCAGGTGAGGGGTCGCTCCCAGGTGAGGGGACGCTGGCCAGAGGCAGCGTTGAAAGAGGCCGCCTGTCTTCAGAGTAACTGACAGGAACTGAGCGGTTTTGTCGGGCTGCTTTTGAGCGCTCTGAGAGGATTCTGTGCTGGAAATCTCATCGGCAGGTCGGATGGCGTTGGGACCACCACACTTTCCCCTGAGTCACGGACCTCTCATGAGCATAATCAGGGGTTCAATAACAGGGTCCTTTCCTAGAAACCACTATAAAGTCCCTCCGTACCACTGCCCTGCCGGTCTTCCACAGGGAGCTTGAAACCATCAGGATCTTAACAGGAAAATACTGCTCCCTTGTGTTGGTTACCAAAGAATTGTTTTAAACTTACTTGCAAATACTGTCTAGCCAGTAAGTGGCAGAGGTCGGCTGAGTGAAGGCCTTGGTCCCCAGACCCGTGTGCTTTCCTCTGCACCGAACTGCTCCTGACTTACACTTGCAAATGCCTTTTCCTTTTTGATTCTGCGAGAGTGACTTCTCACTCACCTGGACGTCTTGTGCTGGAACATCTGATGGGTTTGCCACCGGGTTCCTGCCCCCTCCCTTCCCCTCCCTCCCCTTTGCCCTATCTAAAGCTCCTCCATTCCTCCCACGCTCCCCCCTCCATTGCCATTATGAGTCAGCCTCCTCATGTCAAAGAAAACATTCAGCCTCTGGTTTGGGGGGATTGGCTGACTTCACTTAGCATTATCTTCTCCAGCTCCATCCATTCACCTGCAAATGCCATGGTTTTATTCTCTTTTAATGCTGAGTAGAATTCCATTGTGTACATATGCCACAGATTCTTAATCCATTCATCTACTGAAGGGCATCTAGGTTGGCTCCACAGTGACTATTGTGAATTGTGCTGCTATAAACATTGATGTGGCTGTGTCCCTGTAGTATGTGCTGATTTTAAGTCCTTTGGGTATAGACCAAGGAGTGGGAAAGCTGGGTCAAATGGTGGTTCCATTCCCAGTTTTCCAAGGAATCTCCATACTGCTTTCCAGATTGGATGCACCAATTTGCAGTTCCCCATCAATAAGTGTGCCTTTCCCCCACATCCTCGCCAACACTTACTGTTATTTGTATTCTTCATGACTGCCATTCTGACTGGCGTGAGATGAAATCCTAGGGTAGTTTTGATTTGCATTTCTCTAATTGTAGAGATGTTGAACATTTTTTCACATGTTTGTTGATTGATTGCATATCCTCTTCTGAGAAGTGTCTGTTCAGTTCATGTGTGAGACCATGAGAGCACTTCAGGGGTGAGACAGTTGGGTTGGGAGCCTTGCCCTGCTCGGTGCACGGATCCCTGGTGGGGTTAACTGGGTGGTAGCTGTAGGCGGGTGTGTGTGTGTGTGTGTGTGTGAGTGTGTGTGTGTGTGCCTGCTGGAGCAGGTGGTCACTGGGGGTGGGACCTCGGGGTGTGCATTTTGTCACTGGTGAGTGGAGCTCTCTCTGATTCCTGGTGCCATGTCCTGCCCTGCTTTCCTTCGCCACACCCTTGTGCTGCGATGCTCTGCCTCACCTAGGCCCAGAGCTAAGGAGTTGGCTTCCTGTGCCTGAGACCTCTGAAGCTGTGAGCACCAAATAAGCTTTTCCTCCTCTAAAATCATTCTTGTGAGACCTTTTGGTCAACAAAGGTGGAGAGGCTGACCCAAGCTGAGGGGTGGGGAGGGATGCCCCTCCAGGGAGAGCAAGCCACACCCGTAACCCCTGCTCAACAGGGGACGCTTCAAATATCCCTTTCCAGAGAGCGAACGGCTGAGCGGCAGAGGCTGCCCCCTCACGTGTGCACGGTGAGCCAACTGCTGGCTTGGGCGCAGCTGCCCAGGTCTGAGTGATCCGGCCTGGGACCTGAGAATCTCAGGGGTATGCCATCCACATGAAGTGGGTGCTTTCACCCCAACAGCACTGCCATGTCTAAGGGGCAGCTCAGCTCCCAGAGGCAGGAGAATGGGGTGGGTGGCTTACCTGTCCCCAACTCGGTTCCCCATGTTTACACAGAGCATAATAACACGACCTACCACAGAAGAGGGTTAAGAAGATGATGCTAACTCCCCAAGGGCACAGATTGCCATATGAATATTACACATAGGTGTAATCTACATGCATATGTGCAAATATTTTACATGCCAATATTACATATATGTGATCTATATAAAATAAATATACACATGTACGCAATATTATATATTAATATTATAAATAGATGTGACCTATATGTACACATACATACATATATGTATTAATATTACATATATGTAATCTATGCACACACGTATATACATGTGTGTAATCTAAGATAGACACACATGTGCTCACACAGTATACATTAATGTTACATATGGAATCTACATAGACACATACCTACATACATACACACTTCATAGTGTGTAACAAAGGATTAGACACAATGGTTGGGGGCTAATGATTACGTGCTTTAAAAAATGTATTACAGTTTACCCAGGTGGCTCTGAAGCTGCCTCACCTTGTCTCCGAGCTGCAGTTCATGTCAGGGGACTGTGAAAGTCTACACTTAAATGCTAAATTTTCAAGGTCTAGAAACAGAATAAAATGCAAAAATTTATTCATGACTCATAAATGATCTATATTTATAAAGTAATGTGAATTATAGTGTCCCCAAGCTTCCATACAAGCAATTGCATATTCACAGAAGGGCAACACAACTAAAAGAGAAAAAAATTCAAGATTATTCTAAAAGGCAGACAACAATTTCAAGTGGAAGCAATGTGCTGTGACTCACTGTTAAGTCCTGCCCTTGCGGGCCTTCTCTGAGCTGCCATACCAGACCTCCAGACGGGCACGGGTGGGTCACTCAGAAGCCTTGAAGCCAGGAAGACAAGTGTCCTTAGAAAAGAAACCTCAGTGTCCACTATTGAGGATCCTGGCAGCAGCCGGGAGGGCAGGGTCTGGGAGGGCTTGGTGTTGCCCTTGACAGCTGATGAGCCTCTCAGTTGCGGCCGGTCATTGCTGCGTCCGCGTGGGGACCGAGGGGACAGCCTATCCAAGCCCGCATTGCCATGGCCTTGTCTCTGAGTTCCCATCACTGTGATGAGAGGTGGCAGCAGGAAATGCCCCTGTAAAGGGATCCTCTTCTCCTCCGTGTCTCATTATGGGAAAGAAGAAATTTAGAGGCATTTTTTAAGCCCTATAATGGAGTTCACCTAAATAAAGCCATCTATCCCGAGGTATGTATACACAGCACATGTATTTGTGTATAAGCAGAATTTTTGTTTATGTCTGTGTGTACCATATCCCTACCTCTTTTCATTATGGGGTAGAATGCAAATCCAGGAAATCCTACCATAGTTGAGTCAATTCTAGGCAAGTAAACCACAAAACTTGATTAAATTTCCAATTTCATTTGATTTTGTTTATTTTTAATGAATTCTGTTATGATTTTTGTCTGGCTGCAGTGCAGGCCTGTGTTGTACCTTTTGGAACGTGCCCGTCACAGACTGCAAACTTGTACGGAATCCACCATCATGAGTTTACCATTCATCGTTAGACTTTTTGCAATATCACCGAAAAAGTCTAGAACAGCACTGAGCAGCACTTCAGGTGACTTGTGTACTTACCTTGGTTAGTGCAAATAGATCTGGGAACAGATTCCCAGGGGGAAGCTGTCTGCTAAAAGTGACGTTTGTGCTGTGGTTCGAGGGCCTGTTCACCTGGTGCTCTTTTTTGGGGCTTTGGAATGAGGTAGAGACTGAGGAGTGCTGGGTTGTCAGGGCCACAGTGACGGGCAGGCTACTCAGGGGCCACTGTCACTGGCAGCCTCCCCTGAAGCGTCTGTCGTGTGCCTCTGCGTTCAAGACGCCCTCGTGCAGGACGTGGGAGACAGGAGGGAAAGGCTCCGAGTGTGTGCAGGTGGTGGGAGTGAGCGGACGGCAGCATGGGCAGGAAGGCAGGTCTAGTGGGGTGGCATGCAGCACCATTCCTGTGTCGCCTAGTGGCAGCGCGTCTCTAGCCTCCCGTCACAGGGAGCACGCATCGCATGACATCTCCACAGAGACGCCATTGGAGTTCTTTATGGTCTGTCCCAATGGACATTCCTCCTCGTTGATCAATAATTTATAATTTAACACAGTCTCCTTCTCCATAAGAGGACTCATGCACTATGACAGAAAACCATATTTTCCACATAATAATCTTTCATCTACTTGGAGCATTTTAAAGTAATTTCTAGTCTCTTCCCTTCTTTTCCAAAGGTCTTTAAGTTTTAATAAAACATGCATTACTTTCTTAAGTAACTTTTATTCTGTCTGATTGCCTATTTTCAGCTTCTCAGTTCTACTCTGCCCTCAATATTTGTAACTCAAACTCTGCTTGGAACCATTTCCAGATCCTGACTGACTATCCACGGCCTACGGAGAGACGTGCTTGCCTCCCTCTGCGGCCTCCTCCCTCTGCCCTTGCCGAGGTCCTATGCAGAGCTTTGGCCTGAGCGAGGGTGGAGTGAACAACCCGGGTTTGAGCACTGCAGACGCTGGCTGATGAATGAGCATCCCGCAGACTCTCAGCTCTGGTCATTCCTAATTTCATTCAGGCACATATTTGTTTGCAGGAATTATAAATTGGAGTGAAAGCACCAACTTGTAGAGCAATTTTTTGTCCACGGAATGTAAATGTGATGGAGATTCCAATAGTTCTGGCTTCACGACCCCTTTATGCTGTTGAATGTCACTGAGCCTCTCAGGACGGCTGGGTCAAGTGAGTTACACTTATAACCCTGTTTCAGAAGTGAACCCTGAGCGCCTTCAGTTTATTTAAGCCATTTTATTTAGTGAAGCTGATTTAAGCCGTTTGCTCACTGGTATTGATGATGATGAACCCCTCTACCTTAACAAGAACACCTATCCAGGAAAACCACCGTATTCTAGGAAATCAAAGGGGAGGGCTCCTGCCGCAAAGCTCTCTTGTCCTCACAGAGCAGCAGCCCTGTCCTCCCGCGTCCTGGGCTCATCTGCTGAGGGCACACACCATGCAGCCTTTGGAAAACGCCCCAGTGAAGGGCCAGCTCCCGGGGCAGCCGTGCTGAACGGGGCTGGCGAGCCCCAGGGGTCGGGCAGCCGCAGCTCCCTGACACGCTGTGGAGCCTCGCGTGGTGAGCGACCGCGGGCTTCTTGGGCTGGGTGTGCTCTTGTCTGAGCTGGAGTCAACAGTGACACCTGTGTCTCAAGCGTGTCTCTGGACTGAGCGAGTGAGTCACAAGTCACAGTTGCAGGAGTGCGGGGGACACAGCAAGCTGTGGATAGAGTCTTTCTCTCTGTCTGGGGCTGCCCTACTTGTCACTGATTTGGTGTCTTTTCTTAACCAAGTCAACAGCCCCTTGCCTGCGTGGAGACATGTGGGGCATGTAGGTCCGCAGGTGATGGTCACCCTTGGGTGCCCATTCGGGTGTGTGCAGTTGGTATTCACATTGTTTATAGCTAACTTACTGACAGGGATTTCAATAGGGGTCTGAAAAAAGCCAAGAGCACGTTCCAACCCTCACGTGAAGTTCTGTTCCTCCTGCTCAACCCCAGGGCCGCACAGGCCGGGCAAGCGCGCTGCATGGCCCTGCCCCTGCCCACCCCTTCCTCCTCCCTAAGCACTTTGTAAGCCATACTTAGCTTAACGCTTCCTTTCTTGCTATGCCGGCAGAACGTGAGTGAGCCTGGAAGTCGCCCGTCTTCACCTGCCGTGCGTGGGCCGGGGTTGGCCAGCCCGGTGCTCTGTGCACTGAGCCGAGGAACCGCAGCGTGAGTGTGTGGGTAGGAATGTGCGCTGCTTCTCTGCTCTCCCACCGTCCCCGGGACCTGTGACATCCCTTCACGTATTACAACACTTTGCTTCATTTTTATAAGTAAAATGGTAAGAAAGGGTGTGCAGAGAGGGAAGCCATGAGAAGAGCATGGGTCGATCTGCTCTGGTTTAGCTTTGGCAAGGATAGGACGATGATCTGAATAAGATGCCACATTTAGTCTTAATTTTCTCAGTTACAGCGTAGGCAGTTGTCTGAGCCCTTCCAGAACTAATATTGCTTGTTATTTGGAGAGAATGAATCTCTGTGGTAATCTGTACACAGGTGCAGGTGAGGCTGTCCTCCTGCTGCGGCTCCTCCCCACCTGGGGCTCGTCCTCCACATGTGGGCAAGGGGGGCGCGAGTGCCTTGTAGGTGTCACGCTTTAAATTGCCCCATGGAAACGGAAGGCAGGAACTGTTTCCCATCCTTGGGAAGAGCTGCCCCTGGGAGGGGCGCTGCAGGGGACAATGGCCCAGGGCTTTCCTCGAGCTGTGTCCAGTAGATGGCACCAGCGCCTCAGATAAACCCCAGCTGGAGGACCAAGGACAAATGGACCCTCTAAGATACTGCACACACCATATCAGCACTGAAAACCACCTCATAGGACCACCGACCAGTGCTCGGACCAGTACAGCTAGATGCAAAACGAAGAAGATAAATACTTGTCTTTTCAAAAGGCTTTTATAAATTTAAACTTTGTGATTCATAGCAATTACTCTAAGAAGACAGGAAGGAAGGAAGGAAGGAAGGCAGGCAAACCTGAGCTTATTTCTACAGAAGGTGCCCTCTGGGCTCGGGCTGAGCTGTGTCCTCCCTGTAGAATTTATTTTAACACATCAGAAAAGGAATAAGATCCCCAATCCCTCCCTTCCTCAGAAGGCCCTTGTCTCTGTATCTTAGCAGCTCACGGTTGCTTACGACCATGACAGGCGCAGCCATCAGGCGCTGCCGAGGCGAGGATCTACCAGGAGGAAGCCACGCTGCTCAAAGCCTCCGAGCACCGAAAGCCTCGTAATCATAACATCCTCTTCCTGAATATGGTGGTGTTCTTTTTCCCCATAGAGTGACCAACACTTTCCCTCTTCTTTTAAAATCAGAAATGAATCAATGTTTACCCACAATTTCTTGAAATGTCATTTGTTTTTCTTTGATTTTTTTAAAAATCCACTTACACCTTTCTTTTTGATCAGTTGGAGCCATACTATCATAGACGCTAACTATTTGTAATTTTTTAAGCAAAATCACGGCGTATCTCTTCATTTATTTTCCAAATGTAGTGGATATTACCAGGGGACTAGAATCACAGTGCTTCAAGGAACCAACATTTCCTAGAGTCAGGAGTGGTTGGGTGAATCTTGATGATACTTAGTAACTACCCTCATTGTGCTCGGTCCACAGCACTGATGATTCGGGTGAGTATACAAGCAGCAGGTATGTCCCTGTCTGCACCACCGCCTCTTGAGAGATCTGAGAAAGGGGCTGAGAAGCTCCTTCGGTAGAGAGATTCTCAACCATGCTTGTGATAAAATGGTTAATATGTAAAAACAGAAGAGTGGAGATGGTATTTGCTGGTTTTAAGTTCCGTAATCAGATATGGGTGTTTGGATAAAGGAACAGAAGTGTCTTTTCCCGAGTGTGTGCCTCACCGTGGCTTCCTGCAATCCCAGGACTTGCACTTCCCCGGCCCTGGCTTGGTCCATGGCCACCTGCATTTCCATGCCTGCTGTCACCAACGCGGCAAGTGAGGAGCAGAGGGAAGGAAGACCAAGCGCGGGGGCCTGGGCAGACAGGGGCTTGGCCTGGCTCTGGGGACCGGACAGCAGTGCCTGTGTGTGCCGGGGACCTGGGGCCCAGGGTGGGTGGCCTCCCACAGACGCGAGGTAGCTGAGGGGTGTCCAGAGGGCGCCTCGGTCTGAACACAGGCTGTGTTTCCTCGTGTTGTCCTGTTAATTTTTTCAGCTCTGGTTTGTTTGGAGAATAGACACATGACCTGGTCCAGTCCCCCAGGAGCCAGGCTGGGCTGAAGGCCCGCTGTGCCCCAGGACCTGGCCTGTTGGAGGAGAGCCGGGAGCTGGGCCTGTGGCTGGAGCCGCTGGAGGAGCCCAGGCCTGGAGCTGCCGCAGCCCAGGAGGGGGCGGAACCCACCGAGTTCTGTGGGCTAACTAGAATTCTGGAGGTGGAGTGCTTCGAGCTAATTTAAAACTTAATTTACACGGTGTCTGAGCTAAATTATTTATTACTTGTTTAACTAGAAAGAGAGACGGAGAGACTGAGACTGGAGAAATTGTACAAGATCACTGCTGTGATTCCTTCCACCATGGCTCATCTGCTAAGACGCGCTGTCTCGCTCTTTGGTGTCACTAGCAATGTGGCAGCAATGTGAACTAAAATCGTTTTCACATTTCAGTTTTCAAAAAGGAAGTTGATGTTTTGATACAAAGAACCCACCTTAAATAAATAGATAAGCTGAGCGCCCGGACAGCAAGACCCCTTACGCCTGACCCCAGCCCATCTGCACGTGCTGCCTCGCATCTAGCCGGGGCTGCTCTGTGGCCCCCTGCTCCTTGCTGCTGGTGAGCTCTGGGAGCACCGAGAGGGTGAGCAGGTTCTCAGGGTGAGGCTCACATTCAGGGTTCTGAATGGGCTGCTCAGACTATTCTCCAGGGCTGGATGCAGGATCCCAGGGAGCCTCTGGGCCCGCATTTGCATTTCAATACCCTGGGGAGGGCAGGGCCTGCCTTGTCTGGGGCCTGGGGACAGAAAACCCATAAAAGTTGGGACTCACTTTTCAAAGCCCTCAATTCTTTTTTGTGCTTTGGGAAACTCTGAGTCGGGGTCACCAAGTTCCTTCTGCCATCGTTTTATTATGTTTTAAATAAAGCGATTGACCTTGCACAGAACCCAGACAGCCGGACCCCACAAGGCCACTCTGTGGGACTTTGTGGGACAGCAGCTCCCCCAGGACCATGAGGCTGCTCTTACTGGGCGCTGTGGGCTTAGGGCCTGCTGGGACTGTCCCCCCTTAGTTTCATGAGTGTCAGGAAACCAAACCCCTTAAGCAAAAATGACTTAGACCCCTTTCCTAGAGAAAGAGCAGGTAGCGAAGGCTCTGTCAGCCTGGGGCAGCCGACCTGAGGACCTGACTTGGGAGCCAGGGATCTGGGGACTGCTCAGGCGCTGTCCTTCCCAGGCGGGCATCCTGGGGTGGCCAGGGTCTCTGGAGGTGGTCCTCCCTCAGAGCTCTGCAGGGCAACATCTCTCCTTCCTCCCCAGGCAGCGCTCTGGCCTTCCCAGGATTCCCACAGAACACCGGCCTCCTCCTCAGAGCGCAGCTCAGTGGGCTGCAAGACCCCAAGAAACCAGATGCAAAGACACGCCATCTGGCGTGGCCCCACCACAGGGCTCCCCACGTCCCCAGTGGTGTCCCCATGCAGCCACCAAGCTCCTGTGCTCAGGATCTTGTCTAAGGCCTTCCCTCAACCGCCCCCCAGGGCGTTCTGCTTTCGGGTGTTGTTGTTATTTGTTTTCTTCGTAATGCAGACGCATTTCTACATGAATGTCCTTTCATAGCTGTCTCAAAACAACTCCACCCCACAGAACTTCCCATGGTGGTGCCATCCGGAATGTTCCAGCAGCCTGCTCAGTGTGTGGAAAGCCCCCGACTCTCCCTCTTGGTCTCACCCGACTGCTCAGCTACAGAGGAAGAGGTCAAAGCGCGTCCACGAGGGCCTGCCTGAGTCCAGGCTCTCCTGGCACCCTGATGGGAAGCGGCCGTGCAGCCCGGTGACCCAGGCCCTCTCTGTTTTCTCTTCGGATGCTTCTCTTTCTTCTGCATCCTCTCAAATAGCACAGCCTTCCACTTCCTCTAGGCAAGGGACTCCAGGAGACCCCGGGGACCCACGTCTGACAGCAGTGAATTCCTGTGTCCTCTGGCGTCACACTGACTGCAAACCCCGTGAGTCTGCAGCCAGCTGCCCTGGAAGTCAGAGGCCGGTGCACGTGCTGGCTTTATGATCTGTCCAGCACACGCTCCACACGTGTGTGTTTGTGTGTGTGTATGTCTGCGTGCATGTGTGCGTGTGTGTGTGCGTTGTGTGTGCACATGTGTGTGTGCGTGTGCCGAGCTTCACCTTCCCTGCGGTGAGCGGAGCGCAGCAGGAGTACCCAGGCCTGATGGAGGCGGGGGCCACCTCACCTTGGGCCACTTGCAGGGAAGGATGGGCCACCACACTCTGCAGACGGCCCTGCTGGGTCACTGGGGTGGGGGTCCAGGAGGGAGCAGCACAGGACTCTGGCGTAGGAGGCCCGAACCAGGCGGCCCATTCCTCAAGTGCAGCTGCCAGCTGTCCCCAGGCTACACAAGACCAAAAGTATGAGACTGACCAAGTGTTGCTTTAGCCACGGGTTCTGGGGGGCTGTGGTGCAGCAGGGGCTGACTCCGGTGAGCCTCTGCCCGTCCTTCTCCCTTCCCCACGAGGGAGCCTCTCTGCCTGGCATGAGCCTGCTACCCCTCTCTGTCCCCAAATGCACCGGGGGTTCCCCATGCTCCAGGTGCCCGGTCAGGGCCTGGTAATGACAGCTGGCTTCATCAAGTTCCTGCTCACCTGCTCGGCTGCAGTGCCCTCACTCCATGGCGCAGTATGGTTTTCACACCTGGAAAATGTTATCATTTTCACAGGTGAGAACCCTGAATCTTAAAAGGGTTTTAAAACTTGTTCAAGTTCATGTCGGAAGTGAATCGAGAACAGGACTGGACCTCGACCTTTGTGGCGGGAAGTCGACCCTCCCCAGATGCTGGGTTCCCACTTCACCCAGGACAATTCCCAGCCTCAGGTCTCGCTAGCCTTTCCCACCGTGGGCACACTTACTGCCCTGGACAGTCGGTGGATTATATGAGTCACGGTGATCGTGACGGAAGTGGCCACAGGGAATGGCACTTCAGCACCGCGTGCCACATCCTTAGCGGGCACACTGCACTTTCCATTCGACTCAGTCCTCACAGTCCTTCTGAGGAGTGCACACTGGTCACCTTCCCCACGAGGACACTGAGAGCAGAGGCTCTACATGGAGAAGCTGAAGGAGCTCCTGTGGACACCACCACGTCCCTGAGGTTCAGGGCCGAGCCGCTGCCCCCACGTGACAGTGTGTGCAGGGCGAGCCTCAGGGCGGTGACCGCAGCCATGTGAGGGCCCAGGCGTGGGCACAGCCTGAGCACAGGCGCTCCCTCTCCCTCAGCATGAGTGGAGGAGGCCAAGGCAGGACTGGGCAGGGCCTGTCCTCTGCAGGCCAGGAAAAGGTGCCTCGCCTGAAACCACCCTGGCGCCATCTTATCATGGACTTCTAGCCTCCAAACTGAGTGTCCATGGTCAGAGGCCCTGACCGGAGCCTCCCCGTCACAGCACTCCTGATGCAGGAACTGGGCCTCTCCGTCCACTTGTCTGCATCACCTTCACCCGACACTCGAGGACTGGGTAGTCTTCACTCCCCACTGGATGGGAGGCTCGTGGAAGGACCACCAAGTGTCCAGTCATCCTCCCATGCAGCCCCTCAGAAGCAGAAAGGCAGAGACTCGGTCACATGCTGAGCAGGAGTCGAGGGAGGGCGTGGGTCCAGGTCAAGGGTCCAGGGGGAGGCGTCCATGGACAGCACCCCTGGCCACTCCTACGTCTCTTGCTTTCTTCATAGGGTAGGAAGAAACCTCAGCCACAGAAACTGTGCAACTGGACTAGGTCCCAAAGAGAGCAGGAGAACGACACCACGTGATGTAGCAAAGGCAACAGGAACTGATTCTCAAAGAGCGCGACCAGTGTGTTCAGCCAAAGCTCCCTCCTACTGCTCTCCCACGGAAAAACTGTGCTCGTCACATCTATCCTGGGGCCGAGCGGGGAGACATTCAGGGGTCAGTCCAGCAATGCATGGCGTGCGTGGTGTCCTCTTCCACAGGCCACCAGACTCAGGTGGCCCAAGGGCATGTCCCTCCATCCACCAAACCAGGCGAGCTGTTGACTGGGCTCGTGGTAGGGCCACACTGAGGACCAGTGCAGCTGCACCAGGCAGAGTGGGAGACCCTGCCACAAACACGCCCTTCACATTGTCCAGCGCTGAAGAAGGTGGCCCCGTCCAGGGCAGGCACCCCAGCAGGTCCAGTCACCAAGCTGCCTGTCCAGTGAGAGGTTCCTGTCCAGGGCAGGCACCCCAGGAGGTCCAGTCACTCATTCTCCCGGAGAGGAAAGCACTGGTGGTGACATCTTGGCCAGCGAGGGTCAGATGATGAGAGCAGATGTTGCCAGAGGAGTCAGCGTAGGTCAGTTCTGTTTGCTGGACTGAACACCTCCATCACCTGGAGCCACCCCATCCACCTGCTGCCCAGAGGCTTCTGCAGGGTGTGAGCCTCAGGGCGGGCTGGGTGCACAGAGCCGAGCTCCCCTGAAGCAGCTCACACGTGGGGGCTTCTCACGAAGAATAAGAGGACGCAGGGGCTGGTGGGTGGTCGGCGACTGGAAGTCGTGGGGAAGGCGGCCCTGCGCAGAGGAGAAGGCAGAGACCAGGTGACCCGGGTTGGGAGCTGCCCCTGTGGCCGACCCCCGTGAACCAGCATCCCCTTCTCCTCCCCGGCGTGCCCCCCTCTGCAGAATGGGGACGGTCCTGCAGGGACACAGGTGGACACAGTTTCCTGCATAGCGGCACGCCCCGAAGGCCACTACTGCACTCACTCTCCTAGACACAAATCCGTGAAGAACTTACCTGTTACTGATCGTGGAACAATTCTGGCATCTTTCTATGACGGGGTTTTTATTTCAGAGGTGAACAAAGCACATCACAATTTATGGGTCACTTGCAACCTGCGGTGGCTTCTTTCTTTAACTGGCACACACGTTAAATAGAGCCAAACTTTTTTTGTGAGTTTAAAAACTAAGATGATAACATTGAAGCCGTAGAAACAAATCCCAGCAGCATCTGGGCAGAATTTCAAGATGAGAAGACCAGCTTTGGCTCGGATGGCACTTAGATGGCTCAGAGCTCCGCACAGGGTGACTCACCCAGGCAGCAAGCAGGTGTTCAATGTCCAGCACCAGGGAGGGCCAGCAGGCCTACCGGTTGACTGATGATCCTTCCGGTTTTGTGGCTTGTTCCACGTGGAAGTTAGGTGCTGGGTCAGTGCTCGTCACACTCACTCTGTAGATTGATGGCTACCAGATATCTGGGGTCGTGGGGGTCGTAGGGGTCGTAGGGTCTGCAGCAACTCTCTGACCTTTCCATTGTAGCACAGAATCTATACAAACAAATAGTACGATTCTACTCCAATAACATTTTATTTGGGGATAATGAACTTGAATTTCATATAGTTTTCCAATGTTAGAGTAGTAAGCTGTCATTGACAGAAAAAAGGCCTGTACGTGTCCATGTGACGCCAGGATTCGCTGAATAAGAAACTCACAGGTCACACCACTTTCCATGGTGGTGACCAGGTCACCTGGTGGTCAAAGCCAGGCAAATGCAAGTCCTTTTATCCCATCCCAATCTTAATTTCTAGTATCTGTAGCACTCAAGTCACACGTCACCCTTCACATGTCACGCTTACCTAGGGGACAGACTAAGGAGGGCTACGTGTGAGCCGAGAGCACAGCACAGAGAGATGCAGGCAGAGGCCAAGAGCCACTCTGGGTGGTCCGAGAGGGGTTTAATGGACAGTTGGGCCAAGCTGTGGGGCAGAGGTCCAGGCGGTCAATCTTGGCTTCAGTTAGAGTGTCAGCTTGGAGTGGCCTTGAGTCCTGATAGACAGGTGAACCTGCTGTGCTGAGCCCCCAGGGACAAGAAATTGGAGGTCAGTCATTATGGTGACTTCCTGGGCAACAGCTATGACTTCCTGGTGACGTGGTCAGGGTGCTGCCATCTACAGTCTTGGGAGCTCCTCATTTTAGGGTCTTAGCTCCCGTGTCTGGTGTTCCGACGTGGTTCAGGTGTGCCTGAGTCCAGGTGCTCCTGGGTTTGTTTTGTAAGTTGGTGTGCTAAGAGCCACAGCCAAGTAATATGATGCATGGCATTTTTGGTTGAAAGGTGACGCCAGCTAGCCATTGAGATGATATGATTATGTTAAGATGTGCATTCATATGGATATTGGACTCCTGCTGTCCACCTTGGCCTGCTAGGGGACTCCTGGAGAGTTCCCATTCGTTGGGGAAGTACAGTAGGTAGGAGGGAATTCCGGAGGAGGAACTTGCTCTTGGGATCCGGGAGAATGCTGCGTGCGTTGATCGGCAATCTTCCCGGGAGCTTACGGAGCATTGGCGGCAGTTTCAAAAAATAAAGTTTGTTCCTGCTTGAGTGGCTCCTGATTTTGGGCCCAGCCAGACTGCGGCATTGGTGCATATAAGTCATTTGTCCATTGGTGCCTTCTGGGGGTGTGGGCAGATGGTGTCACGTACTTGCACAAATGAGGGGCAGTGTTGCACTGTCTTAGCATTTGGACTCAAAATGGAGCCAACAGTTGCTCACACACCGGCATGGCTCAGGGCTGGGCAGGAGCTTCTATTCAACATGGAGTGACTCAGATCGGCACACCGTGTGCTCTGCACAATCTTTTGGTTTGTTTTTCTACCATTTGAAAATATTAAGAATATCCTTAGCTAATGAGCTATAAGGAGACAACCTGTGGGCCTGAGTGGGTACCAGAGGCCATAGCTGCTAGATTGTAGCTAGAAGAGCCAGCAGTGGAATGTTCAGGGGCCACTTATATATTATCTTACATTATAGAAATGGAAATAGCACAGTTTCCTTCCTCAGGTCAGTGTTTTTCTTGCTCTCTCTAAACTTAGACGTACGGACTGCCTCCTTTACTTAGTTAGGTGGCGGCTGACCTAATTTAAGTCGGTCTTTCATGTGTGAAGTAGATATGAATTTCAGATCACGAATGTGTGCAAAAGTTTCGGTTTCAGAAAAAGTATATTTTTTATGACTGAATTTTCTTCATATCTTATGTGTCTGGGTGCTCCTTTCTGCAGGACTTGAATGTTCAATCTTGAGCAGAATTTCCCCTTTCCTCTCTCCGAGACTGTGGCTAAATTCTGGAAGATACATAGTGTGGCAGTTACCCTGGCTGTCCGGTGACAGGACTGGAAGACCGTAGGATAGGTCCTAGAAGACGGGCCCATCCAGGTGACTGTGCCTGCCAATGTGCTTCAGAAATCTTTGGAAGTGGTTTGTGGGAGGAAATTGGGAAAGTTTGGATGAGCGGCCTGGAGGAAGCCTACAATGCCATCAGCAGAGCTGAGTGGGCAGGGTGGGCACCCAGAGCCCGGGTGCTGGCAGAGGGTAAGGGAGAAGGCATGCTCCCGAGGCCTCAGTCGGAAGCAAGAACTCAGAGAGCTGTACTCGGGCCCAGGGTGACACTGTGGCAAAGACCTTGTCTACATTTTGTTCATGCCCTGAAACTGGGTGAGGCTGAGGTTACAGGATGGACTGAGTAATCTGGCAGAGGAAATTTCAAGGCAACATGATCTTCAGGCTCTGGCATAAATGTTTCTGGCTGTTTTTAGCCAGATTTACAGTAAGGTTTGGAGCAAGAAGTACAGCATAAAGATCTGAGAAACGTTCACTTTCTCCAGAAGAGGAACATTTGAAGCTGTGGTCAAGGAGGTGTGACTGCTAACAAGATCAGCACCGAAGAAAGAAGCTGAGGTCTTCGCCCTGAAATAAAGGAAATGTGTCTAAGGGCCTCTCAGCCCATTCATCATGGGCTCAAGGGCACAAAGGCTTTGTAGGACACCGCCATTTGGTAAGAGATCCCTGGGGACTCTGGGCTGCCTAGGGAATTGTCCTCATGTCCAGCTTTCAAGGCACTCAGAGCTGACACAGCCTGGGGCCAAGTGAGTCCTGATACAGCTCCAGTGGGCAGCGGACAGCAGAACTTGGGGTGTCCGTGTGATACTGGTTTTGAAGGCATGAAGAATGAAGAGATATGGGGTCATGAGGGCTTCCACTCAGACTTCAAAGGAAAGCTGAGGGGGACAGGGAGTGTGGGTGGGGTCAGAGTCCCTGTAAACAACCCCCGAGACGTGACATCTAGATTGTTAGAGTGAGGCCACAGTCGGGTGTGGTCCTTCCTTGGCACCCAGCAGAACTGGAAGCCCAGGAAGCATCTGGTCAAGGTAAGCGCCTGCTGGATGCTTATGGGTAAACCAACTGCAGGTGAAGACTGCTTCCTTGGCTGGTTGGGAGGTGGGCACACTCAAGCCTTGTCCCCGAGTCCCCAGGGTGACTGCTGAGCTGCCGCAGTCAGCCCCACCTCGGGGTCAGCTCCAGGTAGGCTCACCTTCCCTGGGTGCTGGGCGGAGCTCTCTGGACCTCCCTGATTCGTGAATCACTTCTGCTCAGATAGGTTCTGCCAAACTAGTTTTCAACACCCGTGTGTTTACTGCTAAAGTGGTCTACCCTGAACTTGAAAGAAGGCCGTGGCGGAGAGTCAAATGCTCCTCAGTTTCCCCAGCTGTAGGCACCAGGCGATGGAATCAACATTAACTTTAACAAAAGGTCTTTCCCATAACCTGTTGCAGTTCAAGTTTTAAGAAGTTAAGTAGAATTCCTTTGGGGGAAATAGCATGATGTCGTTTTTAATGATAGAAACAGATCTTTTGTTCTGCCGCTCACTTAAGTAAGAGAAAATCAGTCTCAGTGCTTTGATGTCCTGGTTTGTGGATTTGACTTCCACTGCATGTTGAGATCCGAGATACTGGACGAGTGGGACGTCATTCTTCAGTCCAGTGCAGGCCAGCGGGGGTTCTTTTCAACCCTTTGAAGGGAGAGGATCGTCAGTAACAATATCCCTGCACTGCAAAAAATAACAGCGAAATGACGCACTGAGGGAAAGACACACGGATCTCAGGAAATGCTTATTTTAAAAATGCTTCAGTGAGACTCGCCTTTGCCCATGAACACGGGTCCCCTGGGTGGTGGCTCCAGTGTGGCCTGTGTGGGACTTTCCCACTGGCTGTGCGTTCCTCAAGGCAGGTGGCCTGGGCGAGGCCAGGGGCCTGCCTTCCACACAGATCTGGGGACTCTCACCCAGAGGCCTGTGGTCTAAGAAGCCGAGACCCAGGCACACACCTTGTTCCAGTTCGGTTGGTCCGGCCTCCATGCTTCCTGTGAAGGACTGTGGTCTAGGGGATTGTTTAGGGCATCCCCAGGGCATACGCAACGTGCTACTGATGTCAAGAAAGTTGACCCCCTCCGGACCCCCTCCTCCCTCCTCTGCCTCCCCTCGGCTCCCCCACCGGGCGAGTCGATTGGGCACCTACTCACTTCTTAGCAGTGGTGTGGGTTCTCCAGCCCTGCTGTAAGCTGTGACAGATGCTGATTTCAGAATTGCCGCAGGGGAAAGGATCTGGACAGATGGAGGTGTCGGGAATAAAACTGTCAGACATGCGTGTGCGGTTAGAGTGACTGATTCACAACAGACAGTGGAACCCTGGGGTCTTTGCTGCTCACGTGAAGAAAACAGGAAGCACAACAGAGATCAGAAATCAAAAAGAATCGTGAGCAGTGCGCCCAGGCTGGTCGCAGCCTTGCCATCTCCTGCCTCCCCGGTGCCCGTCCCCATCTGAGACTTGAGCACCACCCGGGCTTTGGGACCTCAGTTTAAAAGCAAGGACAGGGGCCCAAGTCCATAAATATCGACAAGGTGCTCAGAAGTACATTTTTTGACAGAAAGAACAATTTATACAGGACCCCCATCAAGAGTAATTGCAATTAGATGCCATTATGACAGGTGAGAGAGAAACATTCCCTATGAATATAGCAACGCCCCCAGGCCTGGACTTGGACTATGCTGTCAGAGGTGACCTTCTTCCAGTTGCCTACGGTGCTCCCTACCTGAGGTGCTCCCTACCTGAGGTGCTGCCTACCTGAGGTGCTGCCTACCTGAGGTGCTCCCTACCTGAGGTGCTCCCTACCTGCGGTGCTGCCTACCTGAGGTGCTGCCTACCTGAGATGCTCCCTACCTGAGGTGCTCCCTACCTGAGGTGCTCCCTACCTTAGATGCTCCCTACCTGAGGTGCTGCCTACCTGAGGTGCTCCCTACCTGAGGAGCTGCCTACCTGAGGTGCTCCCTACCTGTGGTGCTGCCTACCTGTGGTGCTGCCTACCTGAGGTGCTGCCTGCCTGCGGTGGGTCCGCTGCAGCACCTGCGGACATCGCTTGCCCTGTGGGGGTGCATGTGGGGGTCAGTTCTTAATGCGCTACTGCATCTTCACAATGCTTTCCCAGAAACTTCATTTAGAATGTCTTTTCTAAATTTCAAAATGTGAACCAATTTTACATTCCAGGAACATCCCAGAATCTGTCGGATAGAGAGCTGGAGGAACTGCCCCGCCTTGCAACTCTTCATCCCGGGAGCGTTTCCTGAGCAGCTGTCTATCTTATTTCTGGAGTTCTGGGCTCGCTCTGCTCATCTAGGAGGAACGGACCTCCGTGCTGCAGCTTGCGGATTTTGTCACCAAGAGCCAAGAAGGCCATTCTGTGCGTACGACATAAGTGGGCGCAGTAGAAGCAGCCTCGTGGGGCCTTTACACGCCTGTTGCCCTTTGGGGTACCCCTGTGTCTGCACGAGCCATACCAGGGACCCAAGGACACCTGGAAAGTGGAGCTCCACTGCGGCCACCAGGAGTTCCCACGGAGGCCACGTCTTATGAGCACAGGATTGCCAGAGTGCGAAAGTGAACTTTGCCTGGTTCATTTAGTGTTTCCTTTTTCTTGGGAATTTTTTTTCATATCTCGCTCTATTCATCATAAGATTATTGAATTACTTATTTTTACTTTTTTGTTTCTTCTTGATGGATCAGAAAGTAGTTTTTGGTTAAAATGCTCCTAGAAAAGTTAAGACAAGATTTCTAATTGAAAAAGCTAACGTCAAACAGAAGTTTCCCATTTTACCTCTGAATAGTATTATCTTAATACTGTTGATTTTGTTCAACATGATATTATACGGTGATTGTTTTTGAAATCACACGTCTGATGTGATCACTCTCAGTGAGCTCAGAGCAGCAAGTACCAGCGGTTTCGGATGTTCGACCTGTCCACAGCCTGAGCTTCAGCCTGCTCCGGTCTCCCCTGGGTGGTTTGAGGATGGGCGGAAGTCTTTGATTTCTTTGGCTCACACGCTGCTTTCTATGCACAGTGTTTTATAAATTTAGATTAATGTGTGGCCAAGACCTTTTATCCACTCTGTGGCTTGAGGATACCCCGTGGGGGTCTGCACCGAATCATTAATTATCGCTGTGATATTGTGGTTTTTCCTGAATTTCCTCAAAGGGAATGTTTACTGAAAGGGAAAAAGGAAGAAAAAATGACCTGAAATTTAGAGAAATCTCAGAAAAGAAGACAAAATAAAAGTCTCGGTGATGGTGCAGCGAGGTGGGCATTTGTGGATCTACGAGTTCCACATAGCAGCTCTTCCTAGGGCAGGCCGGACCGTGGCTTTCCAGGGCAGCTTTTCTGCTTTAAACCACACTTAGAATCAATCACAGGCGCCCGGGAATGGGAGGCAGATGTGGGGGTCAGCCAGTCTCGCTTGACCTGTGCCCACCTAATCTGCCTCTCCCGTTCCCACAGTCTCCAGGGACGCATATCTCAGAGCTGCTCAGTGAACGTGATGAAGAGCCGCAAGCACGGGCAGTTCCTCCAGCTGTCTATCTTATTTTCCTATGAACATGAAGGTAATAAATGCTCACTGGGCGTTTTGAGAGGTCCGGGAATCAGCAGAGGGGAGCGCCCCGCCTGGGCCCTCCTGGTGACTTCTGTGCAGCTGAGAGGCCGTCCCATCACACCTCGACCTCCTCCCGCACCCAGAAGTGCCCGGCCGTGCTCCCCCGAGTGATCGCCTTTCTCTGCATTTCCTGTCTTCATTTAGTGTTTTATTTTTGTGCCTTTTGCTATCTGACCCTCTGTGTGACTCTCCAAGTTCTTCAGTCTCTAACTCCAAAGCCCCCTGGATAACATGGCTATTGGTGTCTCGGTGCTGGTTGGATTCCCTCTGGGGCTTGGAGGGAATTAACTCATTTGAGCATCAGAACATCAATCGGTGCCTGTTGACTAGGCTTCGAGACTTACTGACGTTCTTTGACCACATAATGAAGAGAACAGTGAGCCTAAACCTGTCTCTACTCGGATCCGTAGCTGTCAAAGCGCGGTTGATGCGTGAGATGAGGACCCCCTCAGGGCTGCTCCAGCTGGGCTGGGTGGAGACAGGGAGGTGGACCAGCCGCACTGAGATGTTTTGAAAAAGTAAACGTGCAGAGCCTCCAGAAGCTCGAGGAAAGGCCCACGCTTCCTTTGTGTGTCGACCTTCCTGTGTGTCAGTTTGCCCCAGAGGAGGCTGGGCGGCCTGACCCTTGCTCACAGCCGAGAGGAGGTGGTGGAGAGCCAGAGAGCTCTCTCCACCAGGTTTCCCGGCCGGGTTCTCAGCCCGGGTTTCCTATTCCAGACAATATGAGCGTTTCGTTTTCCCAGCCCAGAGTACCCCAAGTGTTGGACGGTGTCTCCAGGAAGACGTCGCACCAAATACCAGGCTGATCAGAAGCAGCCGGCCGTTCTTTCTCGATGTTCTGAAGTGGACGCTGGAGGAACTGTGGATTGGGGAATGGAAATGGAAATGGCTTGGCTTACCCTCCAACTCCAGGGTGATCTTCCAGCCCCTAATAGGGGAGCGCCTAGCCCAGGGAGGGAGACTCCTAGGGAGCAGAGCACGTTCAGGTGAGCACGGCCTGGGCACAGACCCGCCACGGACCCGGGGAGCGGCGCCCGCCTTGTGGGCTGATCCTAATGAAAACTGTGGGTTCTATTATTTAAATGCTCCACAGGGAAAGGCCGGTCACCTTTTACAAATGTTTGTGCAGAGCAGAGGGCCTCGGTGTCATGACACAGGGACCCGGCAGGAAAAGACCAATGGCTCGGGCATGTTTGCCGCATGGGAAGAGGAGAGGCTATAAATCAGGAAGACCGGTGCCTTGAAAGGAAGCATTGTCCTGCCCAGAGTGCCTCTGACAGAAGGGGCCCCTTGGATCCGCCTACCTGCCCCACCTCTGCACCCAAGGCCGGGGAGCAGAGGGGCTGAGCCCCGTAGGGCAAGCGCATTCCGACCCCTCCAAGCCAGATGTGTCTGTGCAGAAACACCAGACCCCGCCCCTTCAGACTCGGAGAGGACAGAAACGGTCCAAACCTGGCCCAAGGCCCACGGACACCGAGAACTCGCGTGTGACAGGAAGCGGCCACTCAAACCCCAGGACCCCCACTGAAGGAAGTCCCTCAAGGTGCTTTTATTATTTCAATAAACAAAAAAGTTACAATGATTTACTGACTTGTACAAACAAGCACATCTTCCAGATTCAGCTCATTTTAAGTCCTGAGCTACTGAAGAGTTAAGATGCTTATTCTCAAGTTTAATGGAAGCATTGTTTGTGAATTTAAATAACAGTCGATATAGTATGTTTAATATATGACTGTTTCCTTCTGCATCTGTTTTCCACTTAAATTTTCTACTTAAATGTGTGAAATCTAAATTATTTTTTATCAAAAGTCACTCTTCCTAAATCGTCCTGAATGTTATCAGAATCCTCTTATTTCCTTCACCTCTGAGTATTAGAACATGATTCTGCGTGGCCCTCTTCACATGCAGGGTGTCAGATGGCCTGACAGTAAGGATGCACTGTCCTCCTCATGAAGAGCAGCACCTGGTCTGTCTCCCCTTCTGTTCTGTCCCTTGCTCAGGAGGTTCCTGTCCACACCGGAGCCTGGCTCTGCAGGGCGTCTGTGCTGGCACGGTCCAGCCGTCTTTAGGTCCCCTCTCAGGACAGGTGGATACCGTGCCAGCCACTCCTGGTTCCGCAGGTTCCTCTGGGGTGATGGCTGGACTCGGTCAGCTCCTTCCGTTGTTCCTGGCAGGTGCTGACAACCTCCAGGAGTGAGCCCCACGAGGGACGGTCACCTGCCCTGCCTGTGGGTCACGTGGCCCAGCAGCAACACCAAGGTGGAGAGCAGCGCGGAGGGCGCCCTCCCTGGGCCCCTCAACGTGCTCCCTACCCTGTGGCCCTCAGAGTGGAAGAGCGTCACAGGGAAGGAGGGGACCAGGGTCCCGCACCCCTTCCGCATGCGTCTGTGGGTCTTGGTCCTTGTGGTGCTGCACAAGAGAATCCAGAGACGGGGCCTCTGTGACAGGCAGGACGTCTGGAGGTGGAGAGCCACCCGGCGAGGACCTCCTCAGGGCAGAGGGCGTCACAATGCAGAGGGGCAGGACGGAGGGGGCGGGGCTGGAGTCCTCCTGTGAGGAGCCCATGCCCTTGACAGTGGACGCCAGGTTGTGAGCCAGCCGTGGCTGTGTGTGAGCTGTGAGCATCTGAGCGCACAGGGGACTGGACTGAGGAGCTGCTCTGGCTGGGCCGGGGACCTAGTGTCCTTTTCACTCCCTCTGCCTTGACCCGACACAGCCCCTGAGACGGGTGTGGCCTTCCCAGATGTCCATCAATCTGCTGACCTCAAGACATCACCAAGCCACCCCTGAAACCCAATCCCTTGCCTTACTTGGGTGGAACTTTCTTGAATGTCTTTCTCCTCAATAAATAGGGTTTCCAGCGTGCGCTCTTTTCCACCAGACCCTTAAGGTCAGAGCTGTCCCAGGTTTCTACAAGGAAAAGGAATCTCTGTGTGTTGTGTGCTTCTTTTACCGTTTCCTTTGTTGTTGATGTAGCCGGCTCCTGTGAACCCAGCTCAGGTCGCCAGCCTGGCTAGCTGGCGATGACACGATGACAGGCCAGGTCCCGAGGGAGCACTCCAGGTCTCCTGTCTGAGTGCCCAGTCGCAGGCAGACTCTGGTGGGGGCTTTGATGAGACCAGCACGGAGCAGTGTTGATAGGGACCTCCAGATGAAGGCCAAGTGCCAGCTCCTGGAGCGCACTCTGCAGAGGGTGCATGTGCCGGAGGGGGTCAGTGGGTAGTCACAGCGTGGACACCCCGCAGCCCCTCCCTCGTCCCCAGCGGGCCTCAGGGCAGCACCTGCACAGTGAGACTCGCCCTGTGACCAGGTCTCCCTGGTTTTCCTCCTGGTTTGCAGTATGTTTGTTTGCCCAAGGGCGTGGCTTCGTTTCTCTGTTTAGAAACTATGTCAATAGCTCCACCGAGTGCAGAATTCGATTTACGTTCTGTTTACTTTCATTGTGAAGGGACCACACTTAAAAGTACCCCTCACACATGGGGCTCTGGGCGGGACACCACGGGAACTTCCCAGGCAGCATGCAGAGCACATGTGCACATTAGAGAGACGCGTAATCTTAGGTCTGGGAACGCCATCGTGCAGCGGGTACGTGGCCGACCCTAAAACAGCCCTTCACCAGCGCCCAACAAAGAAAGCCAAGACACCACCCTACACCCAGGTGCTTCTGCTTGATACCAGTCAACAAGCGTGTTTCTTTCTTGGTATCAGAAATCACGATACTACATACATTATAACATGGTGGATCCAATGCGCTCTACGTGCTCATTACCTACTGGGTGTCTATGGTTTTCTTTTTTTAAAAATCGCCATCATTAATGGTTTAAATGAATGCAGACACATTTTTTCTTTATTTCCTTTGAAGAAATTGCCAGATGTAAAATGGATGGGTTAAAGACAAAGCCACTTTTAAAAGTTTTTAGAAAAATTAACACAATTTGCTCAATAATCATCTATGGAACATCCCTTTTCCCTAAAAGGCCATCAATGTTAATATTAAATATAAATATTTTACACTTACCAATTTTATAAAAATTATCTTCATGTTTCTCTATTAAAAATGAGACCAGCTTTTGTGTGTCATTTTTTGCTTATGCTAAATGCATTTAGATTGGAGTTTATTCTTATTTGTGGCTTTTCATTGGAGATTAATGCTTTCTCTGAAGAACAAGATGAACCTGTGCTTTCTCTGTTTGTCACTGTCTAGTGTCAACATCTACAGAGTCAAGTCACTCTTCCGTTGTGATCTCTGCTTTTGGAATGTGTCCTCTTAGACAGTGGGGATCCGACGGGCGATGGATGGAGAGGAGCGGTTGGTGGTGGTGACGTCACGGATGGCTCTGTAGTGGGCCTCGTGGGGACCCCACGCTCTCTTGGAGCAGGCCGCTCACCCCAGGCTGCTCTGGCCCCGCCTGTTTTGGTCGACAGGATGCCATCCTCAGCAGGGGACCTGCTGGCAGCGCACTCTTCCCAGAAGTTTAGAAGAACACAGATTACCCTGGATGGGGACTTCTGTCCCTTTACACAGCCAAAGATCCCAAGACCCAGAAAGACAGGGTAACCAAAAGCAAAACCCACCATCCACACCATCAGTAAAAACAAGCTCCAATTAGAACAGTCACTGGGGGCCAAGGTGACTGAGCTGCCTTAGGTCTTTAGCATCTCACTTGAATCTCATTGTTGTAGCGAGTTCCCCGTGGGTTTGCCGGGCACCTGTGGGCAAGGCCGGGCCTGTGGGCCTGTGGGCAAGGCCGTGCCAGCAGGCCCTAGATACCTCGTGCAGCCTGTCATCAGTTGAGGGTGAAGAGATGTACCGGGGGGACCCTCTGGAAACTTCTTAAGACCCCAGTGAAGCCTGGGGCCCTGGGCTCCTGTCCGCCGGCCTCCTTTGGGACAGCACGCCCCTCCCTAGGCATCCTCTCTCCTGTCCTCTAAGCGGCTTTGCTGCGCCTTTCTGTGCCTTGACTTATAGAAATGCTCCTGCAGGACCCAGGAGCGAGGCCCGGCCACCCCGACTCTGGGTACCAAGGCTGGTGACTGACATCTGCCTGTGTCCGTCTCTCATCCCAGGCTGCCACATCACAGCTGTGTGGGGCCTGGCTCTGATATCCTGCCGCTTACGGCCTTCAGATACCAGGGACCGCTCTCTGGCCATCTACTGATGGACCTGGGCACTTCATTCAGTTTCTCCCAGGGGCTCAGCAGCTGTTCAGACACCACTAGCTAGATACCCGTCATTCTCACCGGAGTCCCTTGCTAACTTTGTTTCTGGATTTATCATTTTGTGCATTGATTTATTTACTCCTGAGTCAGGAATATATATCAATGTCTGCTTGGGCATGTTTGTTTAATTTCATTATTTTTCAATACTTCTTCCCCTATTATTAGTTATTCTTTAAAATAAATTTTAGAGATGCGTATCAAACTTCAAAGCACTACCCCACGGGACCTTAATTGGGTAATGCATTAAATATGCAGATGCAGTTTTGAAAATTTACAAATTTACAACATCGAGTTTTCTGAACTAGGAGTATTATCAGTCTTTTTTTTTTTTTTTTTTTTTTGGGGAGAGAGAGAGAGAATTATTAAAAAAATAATAACACAACATCTTTGTTTGTATGTGGTGCTGAGGATCGAACCCGGGCCGCACGCATGCCAGGCGAGCACACTACCGCTTGAGCCCCAGCCCCAGCCCCGCTATCAGTCTTTCTGGTCATTCTGTGTTCTGTGTTCTGTCCACCTGTGTGTGTTTTTCATAAAAATCCTATTATCAAAAAAAAAAAAAAAGGCATCGGTGGGCAATCCTTACAATAGCATGTGACAAAACAGTAAAGACGGAGGCATTAGAAGCCCTTGGCTCCACCCACGGGGGCCACCGCAAGTGCTGGACATCAGGCAGGCAGATGCATGGACTCACTCCAGTGTGTGACGACTAAGATCAGGCCCAGAGACTGGCTCCGGGCACTGTGGCATGGGTGGCTGAGGGACCCCAAGGGTGTGGAAATGCGCCAGCCCACAGGGCCAGGCAGAGACCCACGGGCCTCAGGGCCTGAAGAGGGCCAGCCCTGCTGTGCCTGAGCCAGCCTGTGGAGAGCAAGGAAAGCCAGGGAGCCCGAGGCCTTCCCAGGTCCTCAGAGTGGAAGCTCTGAGGACCGGCAGTTCACAGCCCAAAGAAAGCAAGGGCAGTGGGGACACTCCAGCAGAGAGTGGTGTGGACAGGTCACTGAGATTCCCGCTACCCCCCAGGGTCAGCAGTGGGGTCGATTTCTGTCCAGGTACAACCAGGGCTCAGTGGGGCAGGAAGCTGTTGCTTCCTCTGCAGTCCGTGAGGACGGGGAGCATGGAGGGGGAGTGCTTGCCCCGGCCACACTGTGGGAGAGTCCTGGGCCCTGTGCTCCGTCCCCAAGTGCAGTGTGAAGACTTGATGGCCAGAGGCACAGCTACGTGAGGTAAGAGAAAGCGAGGAACTGGATCCTTCTCAGCAGTGGAGATGATAATGGCAGGTGCTCACTCCCTGCATTCTTCTATTGTGAGAGAAAAGAATCCCTTATTTTGAATGTCGTGTGGATCTAGTTTCTGGATACCTGCAGCCTAAGAAATGACGTGAAGCGTGCAGCGTGAAGCGTGTGGAAACCTGCTCCACCAACCTCCACGCAGGGTCAACTCGACCCCTCATGACAAACTCAACTCCATGTCAACACAGACCAATTGTCAAAAAGAAAGCTGGGTGGGATGGGCACCTGCTATCCCAGGTGTCAGGAAAGCTCTTGGCATTTTAAGGCTCACACGGTGTGGCGCTGCCCCAGACACCCCGACGTCTAGAACCCACACTCCAGAGCTAGTCTCAGCTTCACTTGGAATTCAGCACCTTGAGAAAGCCATACATCAAATCAGAGAGAAAAGTTCACCACTGCTAAGCGATGACCATGGTATGGCCAGAGAGAGTTGGAATGGACCAGACTCTACTCCACATGTCAGCATAAACTCAAGATGGATTGGAGACAAATGTGAAAACAGCAAACGATTTTTAAACTCTTAACATGTGGGTGAGCTCTTTGATGAAACTCTCCTACCATGGACTTAAAATTCAGAAGTCAGGAGGTGGATGAGTCTGACAACACAAAAGTGAAAATAACTAGACAAATCAACCAACAACTCGAACTTCACATCAAGTGGCTGAAATCAAGCTGGTGACATAGGCAGATGCCGAAGAAGGCGATGTCACGTAACTGTGGGGCACAGCGCTGTCTGTGGGCCTTGACTTGGGTGTCGAGGGGGAGGGCGAGTGTGGCCTCACTGCCATGGGCAGCGCTGGCTCCCAGGCTCAGCTTGGTGACCCCGTGCTGTAGGCCTCCTGTCACCTGGACCCCAGGGCCTGGGGTCCTCTCTTTACTGGATTCTTCTGTGTGCCTGGACATGTCGTCCATTTCCAGGTTAAGAATCCAGGTGCTCCCCAGTGGGCCGCTGGCAGGTGGGCTGTTTGAAACATCCTCCCTGGAGGGTGACGGAAGCTCTCCTCCTGGGCAGGAGGTGGGTGGTCTCACTCTGCGTCTCCCGTCGGTACAGCTCTCCAGCCCGGGTCACCCAGCACTGTGTGCAGTTCTTGAAAAGCTGAGGGGGAGCTTACGGATGAGGGAGGAAGGCTGGAATGGAAGCCCCCAACCCAGTTTCCCTTTCCCCTGACCTGCGTGGCCTGCGTGTGAGGTGGTCCCAGAGCCAGGGCTGCAGGTGCGGGCCCCGCTTCTGCTAGAGGGATGGGAGGGTGAGTCTGCAGACGCCCAGGCTGGGTGAAGGTCCCGTTCCCACCCTCTCCTCTCTCCTTTCCTCACGTCTGTCACACTGGCCTCCAGGTGGCCCATGGGGTCTGCAGCGTCAGACATGCAAAGGGAAGCGGCCTTCCCCAGGTGGAGCAAGGGCTCCTGGAGGCGGCAGGAACCCGGTGCTGCTCCTCTCTGCTCACGGCCCGGGCCCAGGCCGCCACTGGGCACAGGAAGCAGGAAGCTGAGCGGCAACTAACCCTCCAGGACCACACTGGGGGGAGTTCCAAAAAGAGTCTTAATGCCTGGATCTACTCCTGAGCTCTGATTTGCAAATCTGGTCTGATCCTGAGCTCACACTAAAGGCACTGGGAATAAACTAAGGCCTGGGGACCCAGCCCAGGGGCTCACGCACGCCAGACACGGGCCCCAAACTTGTGAACTATAACCCCGTGGCTCGCTGCCCCCTTATTGGAGTGATGATCAATGGACAGCAGCAGCAGGCCTTCACTGTGCGCTGCTGAGGGGCACTGTCGCGACTCCGTGTGCACCGGTCCCTTCACACTCCAGACGGGACTGCTGAGTTATTTCTTTCTACAGACAAGGGAACAGAGACACGTGAATGTTCAAGAGCTGGTGCCGAGTCACGGAGCTGAGAGGCACGGGAGCTGGAGGGCCCTCCGCAGTGCAGTGCCCTGGGGTTTGCTCTCACTGAATGAAGACAACACCACATACCTGTCTTCGTGGTCTTCTACGGCCTCCTGCTGCACACCTGAGTCCAAAGCTCCAGGGAGCAGGAGGCAAAGTGCACTCTATGTGTCTATCTTTGGAGCCCTGCAGAAGCCCCTGGACGTTTCATGGACACGTGTTTTAAATTGTCCTGTTGCAGAGGAAATTCCTTTGTTTATTTCTAGGTCAGGACTGCCCTCCTGACTCCTCTCCGCCTTCACCCTTCAGGTTGTAATAAAAGGAGAGCTATTCTCAACCGAGCCCAGAGTTCCAGCTTACAGAGCCGTGTCAGAGACCAGACCCAGACAAATACGGAGCAAAAGGCAGATGTCCACGGGCAGTTTGACTGAGTCCCGTTGGAAACTACTGGAGAAGTTGGCCACCTGATTTGGGCACTAGGGGAAGGGGAGGAGGACCTGAAGTCAACTTCTATCGCCTCTTTTCCATCTTCCCAGACAGTTTATCACTGAGCTCTCAGGACAACTGGTCACCAGAACGAACACTGAACAGTGACACCTTTGAAAGCAGAGGTACTCACTGGGGATATTTCATACTATTTCTTAAGCTATGTTTTCATGGGAAATAATTCAAGAAGAAATTATCATGCATTTTGAAATTCATGAAGTTGGTTTAAGTTATGCAAGTTCCATAACATATATCTTCCAGAAGAAGGGATCAAAGTTCACACTTAGAGCCACACAGCCCCATGTGTGTTCACTGATCCCTGTTGCAATAGTCCTATAAGTTCTGAGTCGTCACCCTTCTTAAAGACTGGCAGAAAGCAATGTACTTCTCCTCTGCCTTGCAGGAGAGATTCACTGATTTCTGTCCAAGATGATTTTTCACCTTTGGTGGAAACGTAGAACATTACTGAGAACAGGGGAAAGCTAATTCTGGACTTTTAGCTGAATGCTCCAAACACCCAACTCCCCCACTGTGTGTCTACATTCTCCAGAAGAAACATCAAGCAGTTGTACTCTCTGGCTGACCGTTCCCTGCTGACGAATGACCAGAGTCTTTTAAAAAGCAGGTTGGAACACTAAACAGACCTACTGGGAAGGTGTTGAGGGGAATCTTAGACTGTCACCAAGGGGAAGTGCTCGGGCACCACCAAATCTTTGATCTTGCAACACAAAACCCTAATTTTAGGCACCTTTACTTTGTAATTGGTGTGGGGGGAAAATCCATTCAGCACAGAAGTGAAATCTGAAAGTCAAATTGGGCCCTTTGAAAAGAGACTTAAATATCCGTCTTGGTGTCTCTGTGGGAGAACTCTGGGCCATGTGTCCTGGGGTCCCTTGGAAGAGAGCAGTCTCTCTGAGTGCAGGTGTGGGGGTAAGATCCAGGGACCCCAGGCACCTGTGGTCACCCACTGGGCTTGACGCCTCTCGGGCACTCACACCCACGTGCATGAAGCCCAGGCTCCACAGGTTGAGCACAGCCAGTGTCCCCCAGGGCGTTTCAGAGGTTGGAGAAATCCCCTTTGTGCTCAGGTCAGGTGACGTTTGCTTCCAGAGCAGCTTCTGTGAAGGAGCAGGATCGCCTGTGGCAGAGTGACTCGTGGGAGACGAAGTCGGAGTGAGCACTGCTCTGGGCTGGCACCTCCTGGGCAGCTGATGTGGGAGCTCATCCAGCCCAGGTGGGGGCCCCAGGGAGTGGCAGGCGAGAAGAAAGGGAGAGCACCGCTCTTGGGAGAGCAGCCCAGGCCCACGGAGCTGCTGCGCAGAGGTGAAGGAGGTGACTGAGGAGCAGGGAGCCGGGAGGTGCCCAGGTGGGAGCAGGAAGGAACCCCGCCCTGGGGGCAGAGGGAGGCCAGAAAGAGGCCACAGCCACTGGAGGGGAGGGGCGGAGGGACAGGCAGACACAGGGAGGCAGCAAGGCCACCCGACCCCAGAAGAGCTTCCTGTGGAACTGGAAGGACCTGGGCCTTGTTCCAGGCGACAGGAGAGCGGAGGCTACACCGACGTGGGTGGGCAGAGGAAGGCTCGGGCTGCAGGGCAGCTGCGTTTCCGTGGAGCTGGTGGGACACTGGAGGTGGCTTCTGCAGCCTTAGCAAAGGCGCCGTCTGAACACAGGTGATCCACGTGCCACGCAGCAGAAGAGGAAAACAAAAGGGGAAAGCTTGGGGCGAGTTCCGATGCTGCAGGTCCTCGCCTGTGGTCGGAACTGTCGGTCCCTTTCATTTTTCAATACTTTATTCAGGCAAAGTTGGCCCCCTGGGGACAGCAGCTACTCCAGCTGTGCGGCTCCGCGTACCTGCATGTCCACACTGGGGGACCTGTGCAGCACGGCCTCTCCTGCCGTGCGTCCTGCCTGGTCCCTGTGCCGCCATCCCGTCCACACCTTCCTCCCGGGGTCCTGCAGCCACCGCCTGCTCTCTGTCCTGCCTGGGACTTTGCCGTCCTAGGGTTCTGTAGAGGGGACGGTACCTGAGGGAGGGTTGCCACTGCCCGTCTGTACCCCTGCGGGTCAGGATGCGTGGGTGACGACACTTCACAAAACCAGGGTGAGAGCGAGCAGGGCCATGTCAGGGAGCCGACGTGTGAAGAACTTCCATGTTCTTCCTGTTCTTCCTGACCTACGTGATCTTAGGGCAAGATGGTCGATGTGGTAGGGGGTATTATGGACTTCTAACCAGAGACCTCCTGTGTTCATTCTGGTCTTGCTGTTTTGAGAACTTATAGAATGCAGTATAATAACTGTCTTAGTAATGGATGTTTGCACTTATCAAAGTGTGAAGTGAACATTCAAATTCTATGCCTTATATTATATTTAAAACTCTTTAAATACATCACCAAGTTTGCTCCAGAAATTTTAACCAATTTACTGTTCCAGCTGTGAGTGGTAAATTACCTACAGGGTCATTAACCCTGACTAGCCTCATTTAAAAAAATATATTTTTAGTTGTAGATGGAACAACACCTTTATTGTATTTATTTATTTTTATGTGGTGCTGAGGATGGAACCCAGTGCTTCACGCATGCTTGGCAAGTGCTCCACCACTGAGCTGCACCCCAGCACCCGAGCCTCAGTTTTGAAAGAGCAAAGCACTTTGTCCATGGGAGAGCACACACTGCGTCTGCAGCACATCCTCACATTGTGTCTTTTTTTTAAGAGTTTGTTTTGAGAGTCCTAAGACTCTTTTTTTATTTCACTTTTTAGTTTTAGATGGACACAACATCTTTATTTTACATTTATGTGGTGCTGAGGATTGAACCCAGTGCCTTGTGCATGTGGGCGAGTGCTCTATCACTGAGCCAAGATCCCAGCCCCACATTGTGTTTTTAAGTGAAAAACAGGTGATATGCTATAATTCATTTTCAAAAAATATTTGTGTTGGGGGATGGGGGACTAGGTGACAGTAATTCATGTCCTTTCTTGGTGGTAGATCTTCACATGTGGGGTTAAATAATACAGAAGCCCACATTCATCACCACCTTTAGCATAGGCCTTTATGCTTATGATTTTTAGCTTGAATATAAGTACAATAAACTTGTATTGTTTTAGTAATGATTTGAATTCACTCTTAAGGTTATTTTAATTAAAAATCCAGCATGAACCTAAGCATATCATTTTAAATCAGAATAGAGAGACTAAGTTGTCTGTCCCCTGCCTGTTCGGTGCTGGTGCAGATGGCTGGCTGCTGGTGCTGGTTAGGAGGGGCAGGTATGGGGTAAGAGACCAGCCCCATCCTCCGCAGCCACCCCTGTCTGCAGGGTACAAATTATTCCATGTAAACCCTCACAAAAAATTGTCTTTTTAAATTTTATCATGTTTTCTGTTTTTAAAATATGTGTTATATCTGATTAAAGAAGAATCGTTTTCTTTATTAACAACTTCAAACATATCACTTTATGCTTCAAAAGTGTCTTAGTGTCTTCTCTAGTTGAAGGCAGTGATGGGAATCCACCTCAGTAGGGCTTGTCTTTTACAGAAGTGCGAAACAAGACACACCAATGAGGTGTAGACACAGTTCTGATTAGCATGATTCATCTAAAGCAGCTCACCACTGCTGACTTGGCTGTGTACAGGACTCACAGGTTGCCAGGTTGGTGGCTGGGAAGATCTCCTACGTGGTCAGGAGAGCTGGGTTCTGCCTGCCGCAGGGTCAGGTATGAAACGGAAGCCCTCCTGGTCTCTGGGTGTCCCTGCTGCTTTGGGAAGATCGGCATTGTCACTCCTTGACCTATGATCACGTAATGCGCCAGGTAAGACAAAGCCCAACTGCTCCTGGCCAGTTGTGTCAGTATCTACCCACAGGAAGATGGAAGATTGACACATTGTCTTCGGTCTCAGTGTCCTGAGTACCTTGGGCACAGAAGGAGGCACCCATGTTATCCTGCAAGCTTCATGCGGTTTAATGTTAACAGCCTCCAAATAAAGAAAATGAGTGTTCAGCCGTCTCAGGTAGTATGTCCACGTCCTCTCCAAGCTGCCCAGGGCTCCAGTGTCTCTGACTTTGTCAGGATTTCCTGGGGAAACGAAGTGCTGGACCCCAGTGTGGAGGTGGGGTGCGTTGGAGGCGGGTGGTGGGGGACACAGGTGCTGGAGCTCCCCACGCCTTCCTGGTCCGTTTGCACCTGCCCTGGACCAAGCTCCTGGGAGGCGGTGTCCTGCCCGTCCTGTGGTGGGAGGGGCTTGTTGCCTGCTCACGTGGTGCCCACACGCACCCTGCCCTAAGCACAGGTGAATGCCCAGCCTTCCGTCTTGCCAGCCGCCCTGCCTCTGCCCAGAGCCAGGAGGCCGCCGGACAGTCCTTCCTGTTGAGAGCCACAGCCCAAGGGGCCCCAGCAAACTTCCAGCTGCCAACTGATTGGCTCCTCTGCGGGGATGCTCATTGGGCTGTTTCCCCGCCCTTTCAGACCACGGAGCTGCTCATTGGGGGACTTTTTTTGGCTCCGCCCACCCGACCCAGCCAATCGGCCTCAAGAGCAGGAGGAGTGGGGTGGGGGGGGTGGAGAGGCTTGTGGGCAGCTGGTGGTGGCAGTTGGGCTCTGAGGGTTTTTCCTGAGGAGCTGTGTGGTTTGGCGCGTGTGGTTCTAAAAATAAAGTTCGTTTCTTTTGACAAGTGGCTCCTGAATTGTGCCCAGCCAGACTGCGGCACTTCCTTCCCAGCACCTTCCTGCCCCCCCTGCCCCCTTGTGCCATGGGCCCTGCTGCACAGTCCTTTGTCCCAACCTCTGCGGCCAGCAGGCTGTCCGATGCCAACGTCCACACAGAAAGAGGCCCGGGTCCCCTGTCTGGGTGTCCTTTGTCTGTTAAAGTGCAACAGACAGGTCTGTCCCCTTCGGCAGCTCTTCCACACCGTCCCTGCTGGGGTGTGTGGTGGCCACACTTGTCCCTGTATAAATCTTTAACCTTCCACTTTAGATAAAATCTCGGCTTTCCTGGGTCTCTGCCCCCAGCCCGGCTGTCACGGTGCTTCAGTCTGAGGAGCCTGTCCTCTTGGCCCGTCCTTCCTGGCTCCCTTTCGGGTCCCCCAAGCCTGACCCTGCCCGTCTGTGTAGGACTGGGTCTCCCTGAGCCCGAGGGCACCCAGGAGCCCCTTAGCACCCAGCCACAGCAGGGCTGCTGGGTGGCCAGACTCTCCCGCCACAGTGGGTGTCGGCTTGAGTCCTGTCCCCAGACCTGAGCTAGCTCCCTTCGTGGTGGGCGAGCCTGGGACAGCGTTTAAGGAATAGACTATGTTCCTGCCATTGGAAATGCTTTTCTGTGTTATTTTATGAACCAAGTTTTTTCCTAGTTAGTTCTATTTGGGGACCCTATTTTGTTCACTCTTTGGTTTATTTATCTACAAATCAACACTGAATATTTACTCTGGCTTTAAATTATATTTTAATATTTAGTAGCTCGAATTTTCACCTGAAATAAAGATACTAAGGAATTTGGAATTTTCCTAATTCTAAATGTGTGATATTTCATTTAAATTTCAGGGGAAATTTTTGGTTAAGACAATTACAGCTTGTTTCCATAAGTTCTAGCAATATTAAGATGTCTTTATCAAAATCTTATTCTATTTACTTTTCATTTCTGTAGTCTTGGTGCTAACTTGCCCTCGTGTTATCCTAGATGTGTAGATAAACTTTTGGGGTCTGGTCATAAACCAGAAGAATCAATGAGCAGTGGCACACTGGTATTTAAATTTCAGCTAAATTTTGCAGGTGAGAACTGATTAGTAGTCACAGTTGAACATCATTTACTTTTATCTCAAACTTATGCAGGAGATAATTATATAGCTGCTACTAAAATGTGAGCTCCTTTCAGCGATTTCCTCAGCCCCGTAAGTGATGGCTGTCCAGACACCCCAGGGTCCCCAGCACCAAAACCACCTCTCTGGTGGTGACTCTGCTGTCCTTGGTGGGTACCTGGCCCTGCTCACCCTCTGTGATCAGCGACAGTGTTATAGCTCAAAGCCAGTTCTCCCGTCTTTGGTTGACTCTGGAGAGCTGGGAGGTGCAGCTCAGAGGGCTGAGGGCAAGCCCTGCTGTCAGCCATGAGCTGCTTCAGAGGCCACGGGTCTCCCATGGCCCACATTAGGCGTCACACAGCGCACTGATTATTTGGTGTGAATTAGGCCCTTTTGTGAGGATTTTTACGTTGTCTCGTTATAATTGTGCTTGGTGTTCATTGACTGATGAGCCGTTTTTCAAAGGCCTTGTCACTGGGTACAGACCAGCGTGGCAGGAAGTGGTTTTCCTGGTGTTTAATGCGTTGAAAGAAGCAAGGCAGTGAGGCTGTGCACTGCTAATCTGCAGGGTTCTGGCTTTTGGCATCTATAAACAGTCTCCCTGTTTGTTTAAGGTACAGTATTATTGGTACAGTTCGGAACTTTTTCCTTAATGATGTCCTCGTAATTATTTCTTTTTTACCCTCATTTGCAAGATAAAAATCTCTTTTCATGGGCCCTGGCAAGCTGAAGTTTGAGAAGGGAAACAGCATTCTTGAATTTCTTTTGCCTTTCTTTTTAGTGGAATGGTCTGTTTGTGGAGCAGCAGGTTTTGAGCCATTTCACATGGTGCTGCGCGGGGCAGAATGGGCCCATTCACGTCTGCGGGTCAGTGGGTAAAGGCCTCGTGCTGGGAGCCTTTCAAGAGCCACGGCGGTCCAGGGTCCAGGCGGCAAGGGCTGCGCAGAACCTTGGCGGACTCCGCCTGCTCAGGCTCCATCTGATTCTGGGCTTTGTGTCCCGCAGGCACTCGGCCTCTCCTGAGGAGTGAAGGGCCCCTGGGACGGAGCATGTGAGTGACCTTAAGCAGGTTGACAGACCAACGCAGGTGGATCTCAGCGCTCCTGTGGGCCTCGCTGGCTGGCACTGTCCCTGCCGAGGATGCTCATCTCATTAGCTGCCTGGGTTGGCAGCAGAGTGCCATCTTTTGCTGTGGGCCTCTGCAGGCCCCTGTGCTCTGGAAGAGGGCATCCCCTGAAATGGCAGGCCCTCCCTTCCCAGGCTTGTGGCTCTGGGCAGGAGAAGAAGGTTCTGCATTGTGTTCTCCACTGTGTCTGGTCCTCTGGGCCTGGGAGCACACAGGCACCGCGTTGAATGCCATGTTTCCAAGCCGGTCCTGGCCACCCCGCTTTCTGCCCCCGTCCCGCTGTCTGAATGAGGGCGTGGGGCCTGCACAGCACTGCAGTGACGCCATGTGGCCCGAGTCAAAGGCTGTTTAGTCTGGTCCCACAAAGGGCCACATTCCCCGCACACAAACAGATGCAGCAAAGACCAAAGACGTGGCATCAAAGGGAACTCGTGAATGTCGACACCACTGAAAAACACAACTGTGCTAGCCCAGAAAGAGAGGAGCAGGGTGCTGAATGCCCAATGCCGAGGGTCCCAGGGTCGGCGGGGAGGCACAAAGTGGACGGGCTGAATAACAGTGTTTGTCTTTAAACCACACAAGTCACGGTCATTAAATTAGGTCAGGCTGGGTACAGCACCACAGAAAGCCGGCTGCGGTTGATTTCAAAAGGACCAGAAAAGACCCCAGAAGAAAGCAGATTGACAGCTCCTACTTAATGTTTTCATCCAACCCAGCCAACCCACCATCAAAACGTGGGACGAGAACTCGGATGTGGAGGGGAGCCGACGCCTCACACTGCGCTCACCGCGGATGTCCGCTGGGCCGGCGGTGTATGGGGAACTGCTATTTGCTCTGGCTGAAAAGCAAAGAGAACCCCGTGTGAAGTTCACCGCGAAAGGAAAGGCCTGGGAAAACTCTGCTCCTGAAGAAGTCAATGCCTGTGGCAAAAGCTGCCCTCACGCCACAGGTTGGAACCCCACAGAGAACTTCTGCAAGCCAGGAGGTGCTGCTTCCAATAGTGAAGTACAGACTGAGAGAGACTCCCGTGTGAGACCTTTCCTTCAAGTCCCCCTTACTAAGGCCACTTCCCAGGTCTATTAAAACGACTATTTAAAACAGCCTCAAACACTCTCTGTGAATGTAAGCTTGCCAATTTATAAAGGACGTTTGGAACATAAATGGGGGGGGCGGGTGGAAGAAAATAACACAGAAATAATTTACTTATAATGCATTCTGTGTTTTAAAAGGAATGTCTAAAATGTTTCCTTTTCTTCCTTTAGAAGAATTAGCACAAGATGGGAGTGATTTCTATTAATTTTAAGTTGCAAAATCACAGTTTGGAATAGCTACGGTCACAATGCAAAGAAACAGTAATATGACACCTCTGAGTCCCCTTCTGCTTCCTCCCTAGGGAGGTTCACTTAGGAAGAACCTGGGCTTGTTCGGCGACAGCAGAGGCTGGCGGGGGCAGAAGCAGCTGGGCTGCCCGCTCCTGGGCTCCAGGCTCGGTCTCTGAGCCTGGTGTGCAGGTCTGGCCTGGGGTCCCCACGCCTGCTCCTCAGGGCCCATTCGCAGTGAGGTTGCTGGGCCCAGACGCAGCCCAGTGTGGGACAATCTTCCGAGGAGGTGAGATTTGGGGACTTCACCAGGTGGACCTTCACTCAGGATGTCCAGCTGCTGGTGGGAGCTTCTGTCCAGAAGCAGAGACACCACTGCTGCCACCATCGGAGACGCCTGGAGCCCAAGCAGGGTCCAAGGGAGGAAGGGAAGGCTGAGGGAACGCCCTGCTGGGACTCTGCCACCACCGTCAGGCTGCTTTAACGCGCCCAGTGCCTCCAGGCACCCAGAGGAAGGGGCAGCCCACGTTGTGCCCACGGTGTGCAGGCCACTCTCAGGAGGGCGGCCTCCGTGGGGTGAGGAGGCTGCCTTCTGCAGTGTCCTCACAGGACCCAGAGACCTCGGCAGGTCCCTGTGTCCGCTGGGCCTGGGCAGAGAGGCGTGCGGGCTGCTACCCTGGGGAGCAGCTGCTGGTCTCCCGTGGGCCTGCACACGTCCCTCGGGTCTCAGCCACTGGGAGTCTCACTGTGTGCCTGCATGCTCGGGCTTCCTCTGCAGGGGGAGCAACACACCAAGGAGGTACACCGAGGCAGCAAGGGTGGGCTGAAGAAGGAATCCGAGAGCAGCTAAGGATCGAGAATGTTCAGGAAGTGGGCGGGACAATGGAGAAGGCTTGACCCCTGGCCAAGTCTGCCTTGGAGGCAACAAGGTCCTGTCCTCAGAGTTTGGCACCGAGGCCCAGGAGGGGTGGCCACCCTGAAGGGGAACTGCATTTTCCATGACCCCAGCTGCCAGGAAACTACCATGTGCACCCTGGGTCCCTGGTGCTGAAACAGGAGGCTGCCTCCTTGCACAAGTGGAGACATTTTTCTTTCTAAAAGTAACACACTGGAGTAAGTCAATACTTAGAGTTGGTGTGCAAATCCAGACGGGTGGTCCTCTGGGAGGGAGGAGTGTGCGGGGTATTAACTGTGTCGCAGCGAGGACCCTTTCTAGGGGAAACCCGGCGTGAGTCTCAGGCTGCATCAAAGCCCTGTCTCTCCACCTTCAGTGCCGACGACATTGGGTTTCAGCCCTCATGCTGCCTGCTGGCGGGAACTTGGGGCTGATCAGGGTGACAGTCTAGAATGAGGACTGAACACTCGCAGGCTGGTGAAGACACCAGCTGTGACCTGGCACTCTCTCCGTCTACAGGGATCAGTTTCCAGGTGCGACCTGCAGAGCACCCTCCAAAGATGTTCCCATGGACACACGATTCAGGAGTGACACTCACACCGTGTGCCCCGCCACGTGACTTCCAACTGTCACTCCTCCTGCCACGTCAAGGGATTCATCTTAGACACCAGGGGCTCCAAGGCAGGGCTCTGTCTGGCTTTTCTCTAACTCTTGAGACCATCCCAGGCCTCGGTTGGGTCAAAGGATGACTGGACAGAGGAAGGAAAGAGAAGGGCTCTGTGCGGAGCGATTCATTCTCCAGTGGAGCGAGGGCTGCGCCTTCAGAGGACTCTGCCAAGGTCTGGAAGCGTGGAAGGCTTTAGACACACTTCCAAAAAGTAAACTTGGCGTGGAACCTTCTAGAAACCTCAAATGAACCTTTCAACACATCAGGACTGTGATCTTCTCTAATCTAAAACACCCACAACTGCGCCAACTCCCAGGCCTCTGGGCAGGCGGATCTGCGTGCAGCCGTCAGCGGGCCCCAGCAGGGCGCTTGCTGCGGGTTGCTACAGCTTTCCATCCAGAGATGGCATCAGATATATTTACTACTTGGATCCCTCTCAAAGAGTAGGAAATGTGTGGAAATGTTACGCTGGTCTCCTCCAAATTTTTGTGGTCAAAAACGTGTACTTTGTTTTCTCTACTATTTGAGGTCATTACTATCATGTTGCCCTGACAGTAACTCTGTGCTGTTCGACTCTACAAAACATGGAAGCCAGTGGTTCCCAACTGAGCATCACATTTTATTCTGCTCAGTGCTATTTTGTATTGATTTCCTGGAAGATGATGCAGATATTTCCAAAAGCACTGTTGTGCTCAGTGCTCAGTCTTTCTGCCTCAGGAGAATCCCGCGGTCACCTGTAATGAGGGCATTTATAATGAGCTATGATCTGAGTGTTGGTGTCCCCACAAAATCTGAGCACTGCACCCTGAAGCTCCCAGGTGTTAGCCTTCGCAGGTGGGACGCCAGGAGGTGGTCAGGTGGGGACGGGACCCATGGTGAGTGGGACAGTGCCCTGCGGGGACGAGACACCCTCGCCCTTCCATGATGATAGTCTGAGAAGCCGAAGGAAGAGCTGCCAGGCTACGGCCCCGTGGCTGCCCACCACCACGCGAGCAGGGGTGAGTCTCAGTGTGACCAGGCCGGGTGGATGCTGGGACCTGGTGACAGATGAAAGTGTGCCTGCTGCTTCCCCTTCAGGGTGCAGACCTCACGCAGACTTGGCGAGGCTCAGGGAAGGGAGTGCTGTCCCCACAGAGGGCAGCTCCTGTGCCACCAGGCTGACTGTGGCCACTGCGGCTCCGCAGGCGGGTCCTGCCCGTGTCCCCACTCTGCTGTAAGAGCCACACCTGAAAACACAGCCTGCAGTTTCCTTCGTCACCGTGCCTTGCGTAAGTCTAGCCTCTTGCATTTACATGCAGTTTTGTCAATTTCAAAACAGACTGCTGGCATGGCATCGGGTGACGTGGGACCTGACTCTCACTGGAAACGGAGTGAACGATTGCTGTACTCTTCGCCCGCCAGGCTAACATAACATCTTTGTGCTTTAGAAACTTCAGGGTGAAACTCCGCCGTCATATATTTCATGAACTGCTGCCGAGAGGGCTGTCTGGCCAGGGAGCTGGGGGCTCCTCCTACCTCGAGTCTAGCTTGGAGCCACAGGTCCCTGTAGAGGGTGAGGGGCAGCAGCCTCTGGGTAAGAAGCAAAGGGTCTTTTCTGGATCTTTTCCATCCACTGGCTACAAAGAGGAGGGTGTGACCGAGAGTGAAAGGAAACGGGTCCCCAAAGACCAGGCTAGTTTTCTTCTACGGCTGAGTTAGGTGAACTTTCACTCCCACTGTCTCTTGGTTTGTGGGGCTTGGGGTTCATTTCTCCTATATATCAGGCACACATTGCTGGGCTTCACTTCTGTCCTTTTCCTGGGACTATAGAAATGACTGAGATTCAAATCAGTCTTGGGTCTAGGCAGCAGAGAATCCCTGAAAAGACGGAGAAGGAGCTATGGACGGCAGCCTTAGGTGGCATCGATACACATCCGTATACGCAGCAGATTTCAGTAAAATGCAGGGAATTGTGGCCAGTCTCCAAGTCGAGGGACAAATTGCCTACTATGTGTTAGGTGCTGTCTCAGGCCCTCTGTGGCTCCATGGCTTGGGGAAGCTGGTTTTACAAGACAGGCTGTCACTAGCAAGGCTCAGAAACATGTCAACGCACCTGTCACCTTCCAGCTGGCAACTCCCAGACGGGGGCCATGCTGACCCAGTCCTTTCGGGATTGCGGTGTTGATCCCAGAGACACCTTCCTCCCGGATTCAGCAGGCGTCTTCAGCTCTTTGGGTCTGTGTAAATTAACCTGGATAGCTCATCAGCGTGTCCACGTGGCCAAACACTACTGCGGGGTTCTGGGGAAAGCTGGCAGTAAGAGCAGCCTTGAGCTGGGGCAGGGAGGCTCCGTCCAGGCCCACCTCCAGGGAAGCGCTGGCTTCACCAGCACTACTCTTCCACTTGCTTTGTGGAGCAAGGCTACAGACCGCCTCCTTCAGGTCTACTTCTTGGCTAACAGCGGACTCTGTCTCCCCAAGTGGTGGCAGGGTGTCCTTGGTGCTCTGCTGGGAGCCATTAGCCAAGTAGGTATGACAATTTCCTTGCCAGCGTACCCCATGTTGCAGTGACATTGAATGTAGGTGACCTTGCTCAAGGACCAAGGCGGATTAGGGTGTTCCCGGTTTAAGATAATCGGGTTTAGGGCGTTCCCAGTTTAGGTTCCAGGTTTAAGGTTTAAGATTATTCCTGCTGGGAATAGGGCGTATCCTGCTGCCTGAGTTCCCCTTGAGTTCTCACGGGATTCAGACAGTATTTTTTGGGAGATAGAAGCCCAGTGGATGTGGATTTGGGCAGAGAACGTGGATTTGGGCAGAGAACGTGGATTTCCCCAGAACGTGATTGTAGACGGCTGGTGTGAGTTCGGGAATAAAGAGTTGCTGTTTGAATCTACAAGCTGTGTGGTGGCTCGTGATTGTGTGCCCAGCCAGACTGCAGCAGTGCTCCACTCCCAGGGTGTGGCAGGCCCCTGACACGTGCTGCAGGGTGGGCTTGCTCGCAGCTCCCCCGAGGCTGAGGCGCGCACCATGCTGGGCTCAGCCAGGGCCACTCTGGTGTGCATCCTGGTTGTGGAGCCTCGTCCCTCTGTGTGGGACACTAATGCAATGACAGCCTCTCAGCACCCAGCAGGACTCATCTCACCTGGCGATTCTATTCCCCACGCATGAGCCCTACTAAGACACGTTCAAATCAGTAATAGAGACTTAAGGAAGCCACACAGACACCAGGAGCGCACGGCGGATTCTGCTCCTGAAGATAACGAGCAGGTGGAACAAATGAGACTAGATGTAAAAATCTCAAATAATATCAACAGAAAATCTAATGAAAAGAATTGAACTAGTTAATAGGTCGACGAGGTTCCAAAAAAGATTTGTTCCTGCATCCAATCTCAATAGATTTAACTTACTACATATATGTGCCCATGTCTGTATGGTAGTCAGAAATCAAGTCGTGTAAATCTACTTTCTAAATAATCTTGGTTTAAACAGACATTTGCACCGAGTGATAGCACTCACACGGTATGACAACCTGTGGCTTCTTTATTTTGCTGTACTTTGGGGCATGTGGCAGGAACAGAGCGGGGGATCTGGATGGAAGGAGGTCCCTTTGAATATTGCTCTCGGCTGGTTGGACACAGTCCAGCGAACACAGCCGGGAGCAATGCTGGTGTGGATCGTGCGACTCTGCTGTAATGGACACGCGGATCCATGGTTTCCCCACGCAATCTACACCCTCTCGGCAGGGCTGTGCATAGCGGAGCCAAAACTCAGACCCCTGGCAAACGTACAATGGGTTCTGGTGGCTTCATGCCACACTTCAGACGCGATAAACCTTGAATCCATCTGATGCCTTTTCTAATTGGAGACACATTGGTCGAGGGGCGTTTGAGTTCACAAGCCTCTCAATCACTTCATGCGAACCACACTCCAAGGACTTCAGCTTGTGGACTCTTAAACACGTACAGAGTGGAACTTGCAGATCTGGCCACATCAAGCTTCCATTCTTCCCTTTGCTTCTGCCTCTGTTACTGTACTTTGCGAAACTCAGATTTTGTATTTTACCCTAATGTCAGTTTCAATGTAATGATCACAAATGCAGAAGCAAAACAATCAGCCTATTTTGTTGAAGACTGGCAAACTTTCAGTGGTGTTTCCTGTTGCAATAGTTCCTTCAACGCGACTCAATTCTGTGAAGTATGCCATGGCAAATCCCAGTGGCAGTGTGAGGACTTGAATGGCCTCGGAGTGACAAGATTCACGCATTCATTCACACCTGCAGAAGGCAACCAGAGGGCCTCCCACTGAGTCACCTAGAGTCACGTTTGGAAGGGACCCAGAAGGGAAGCTGGGCCGGTGACAAAGCCAGGCTCTGGCCCAGGGCCTGATGCAGAGGAACCCGAGGCAGAGCCACAGGGTTTCCAACCAGAAAGTCACACAGTGGAGTCTCACCAGGCCAGCAGCGCACCTGGGGAAGTGAACAGGATGGCCACAGAGGGCCGGCGTCATGGCTGTGTGGCCCCGAGCGTGGGGTGGCTCGCTTAGCGTAGCTTGGCTTTACCTAACTAAGGCTCCCAGATGTCCTTAAGTGACCAGAATGTGTCCATCACTAGGACTGCATGTGACTTAGCCTGAGTGACCATGCAGAACCTGCACAGAGGGCCTCCTCAGGACATGCCCTTTTAGACAGGTGCCTTTGGGAGGCCCAAGCAGTCCTTCCTCAAGACGAGCTCGCGGGTCCGCCCTCTCCCCTTCCTGTGTTCCGCTTTTGGCTGGCATCTACTGGCATTCCTTTGGCCACATGGTTTTTAATTGGCATGCTTCCAAATTACTCAGTGTTGAGCCTTTGAACCCAAACTCATTTCCCTGGATAGCTTCGCCTCTGAAAGTGAGACAGAGTGTCAGAAAAATGTGCTAGATTATTAATCAATGAGAATAAAGATAAATAAGTCTCTATATGTAAAAGGAACTCACATTGTCCTGAACTAGGTAGGTTGATGAGCTGTGTATGTGTGTGTGTAGAAGAGTCCCTGAAAACCCCAGACAGTGACCTCCTTGATCATTCCTCATAACCCTACTACTCCAGTAATGAATGGTTTATTTTTTCACTGCTGGCAATTTAGTAATTATTAATTTCCCCATAATTAATGAGTAGAAATTGAATCACATATGGGAATTTAATTTTTATTATATGAGGCGTTCTGTGTTTTCAAAAATAATTGTCTAGTTTTTTTTTTTTTTTCAAGGATTAACAACAGAGGGAAATTTTCGACACAGCTGGGTCCATATCTCTGGAGATGATGAGATGTGAATGACTTTATAAACACAGCTCCCTGGGTGGAGTTTCTCACCCTTCGTAACTCCATGAAGTGAAGGCCCAGGAGAGCTGTAAGCTTGGGAACAGCCAGACGGAGCCCGGACTCGTCCAGCCTGGCAGCCTCTGGTTGGCCAGGCTGGTGAGATCACCACCCAGGCCTTGGCCACAGGACCAGTCTGAGCCCGACAGGCACAGACCTGGGCCTTACCATCACAGTCCAGGCTGCACCGAAAAAGGAGAACAGGTGTATCTGTGTCTCTGCCATGGAATCCATTAGCAGTTACCAGAACACAGCAACACCGAGCAGCAACCTGCAGAGTACCCGCTCCATCTTCTGGGGCTGCTTTTTAATCAATAGTAGTATGACCTTAATCTGAGCATCGTCTTCTACATGTCAAGGTCAGCCAGGCACTGCAGAGTGGGCGTCCAAGATGGCTGGAGGCAGAGCCTGCCCAGCCCTACTCTTCACAAGTTAGGTCTGATCAGGAGACAGCAGAACTGCCCCCAGCACAGCACTGAGCAGCCAGCCGATCCTTGCTGGTCCCCGTGTGATCACAGGATCGCACGCTGTGTTTCCATGTCACATAAAGAGCAAATAACCGGAAGAAGACGTGCTTCAAGTGGTTTCAAGGAGTTGTGCTTTTTTTACTGGACGGGGTGCAGCGATTCCAGAGCCATTATTACTCAGCCGATGGAGTCTGCATTTGGCTAGGACACCCTTCAAGTTCTGGGGACGGGGTCCAATTGTTATGCAAATCTAGATCCTGTATTATTATAGTCAGGCAAAGATTTGCAAAAGCAGAGACAGCAGCTGCTTAGACGAAATGAGAGTTTAGCTGGATTTGAACCCCGTTTGTTGAGGCCAGACGAGACTGGGTAGAGGCCCAGTCTCGGTCGTTCTTTCTGTGGTAACGGAACTCCTGCACACATTGAAGTCTTCTTACAGACCCTCAGCTCTGCTGACACCCAGAAACCAGTTCCAAATTGCCTGGGCCAACGACAATTTAAAATAAATGATCAGGATTTCTTAATTGTGATCAAATATAGGGGAAGTGGTCTGAAATGAATTATTAACCACAACAGCAACAAAAGCAAAGACAATTTTAATAAAGACAATACTAAATATCCTACTTATTAGAATATTTCTATTTCTACACTTCTTTCATTTGAGATTTTCAAGTATTTCTACACTCAAATAAAGAGCCAGAATGGTACCCAGGTTCTCTGTTCAAAGCTTTGAAAAGTTCAACAGTAGGTTGTGTGTTGCTTTTCATTCATATAACAAAGAAAACCACAGAAGACAGGATATAAAAAGGAAAATTTTCAAAACAGCTCCACTCCAGAAGTAAAAGTTCTGCCTGACGCCAACTTTACCTGAGTCCAACAGAACTTTTTAATGTGTGTACGACTTGGGTTCTTACAAAGCCTTAGGAAACCTTTAAAATTGCATTCAGAAAAATGAGAAATTTTAGATTTGGAGATCCCAATTTGATTTAACAAATATTGGCAGAGTCTGCAGAATGTGCCTGGCAATAAACCCCAGGATTATCTTTCCTTCAGAGTATGTTAGAATTTCTAAATAGAGTTATTAGAGGCTGAAATCTGATTTATAAGCACCTGGTTTAGCACACTAGGTGAAGGTACCTGAATTCTGTAGAATTCAATAGCAAACATTTCCATCACCCTTCAGAGGCCCATGGAATTCATAAGGGTCGCCCAGAAGAAAACGTTTAGAAAAGCGGCTTAAGCACATTATGTAGAGAAATGGGGTTCCCTGTGGGGGGCCGTTAGGAAGCCGCTCCTGGCGGTCCGTGGGCAGGCTGGGAAATCCCCCCGCTGCTACTGTTTGGGTGCAGAGGCCTCTGTACCTCCTGTCCCTCCAGGGAAGGCCCGTGCTGCGCTGCCCGGCTTGCCGCTGGGCTTCCTGTGACAGGTTCCTCTGCACTCCTGTGTCCCTGGGAGGGGTGGTGACTTGGCTCCAGGCACCAGTTTAGAGCAGCCATGCTCCAGGGCCTTCCCACACTGGGCTGATTCTAAGATCACTTCTCTTTGGAAATCAATATTCTTATCAGGCTGTGATACACACAGTCAGTCTGCAGAAGGCCTAGTTCTGGCCCAGAGGGCAGCTCTTCAGATCTTTAATTCCTGCTCTTCTGTTTGATCCACAGCCCACAGCCCTCTGCATCCTGGGCTCCATGAGCGTGGACTGAAACAACCGCGGGTAAAGAGCATCTGGGACACAGTTGCATGTGTCCTGAGCGAGTGTGGACACGTTCCTCTTGTCCCTGAGGAACCCAGCTTGAGGACTTAGGCAGAAAGTGCCCTGAAGTAGGTTTAGGGGCGGCCCAAGATGGCTGAAGGTCACTGCCACTCTGCGCGGGTTTCCATAAGGGATGGCAGTGTCTGCAGGTTGCTGTCCTGGAGACCAGTCCCTGCGGACAGCAAGGCAGAACTCCACTGCCATTTCCAGATTCTGTGTCCTGGAAATTGCGCTGTGACCCGTGTGCACTTGGCCGCCTGCCCTCCCACCCCTCCAGCTCCAGAGCCCTGAGTCTGTCTTCCCCTCTAGCCTGCAGATGCTGCAGTAGAATCAACCAACTGTCATTCACCACGGAGCGACTGTGATTTTATTTTTTATGCGGCTTTATTCCCTGAGTTAATCATTTCACCTAATGTCAGCTTAGCTTTCTTTGTGCCTTTTGGTCCAACACTACCACTCACCTTCCAGTTTTCCACAGAGTCCCCACGTCCACAAACGCCACCTTTCAGCCACATGCTTCCCTCCCTGCTGCTACCCCCTGCACCTGCCCTCCCGACTGGGCTGCTCTCTGGGCAGGTGAAGCCACTGCCTTGGCGCCCACTCTTCACCCCCAGGCTGGAGCCCTGTGCCTGGGTCCTGTCTTCTCCTCCCTCTCCCTTCTCACCTGCTGCCCCCACAGGTGGTCTGTGTGGCGCTGTCCACAGAGATGTGCATGTGACCTGCAGTTTCTGAGACTGTGGGTATCTGAAAATAAATGTATTCCCCCTTCACTTTTGAATGTTAATTTGTATTTTCATTCAAAAGTTGTTTCTTCTTTTTAACTTACAGAGCTCCTACTGTGTAGCACACACCATTCTAGGAGCTGAGGAAATGAACATGAGTAGGGAAAATCGAAGTGAAGGGGTCCTACCTAAAAAGGGCTCTTACTTTGGGGGCAGAGGAATATAGATAACAACCCAACCGCATGGTCTGTACATCACACAGCAGCACGTGCACAAAGTACATCCATACACACACTTGGCTGCAGGAAGAAAAGGCGGTGTGGGGGCTGGAGGGGGTGGCGTCCTGTGTGCAGGGCTCTCAGGAGGGCTGGAGTGTTTAGCTGATGTCCAGGGGAGCCGAGCCGGGCCGTGTGCCCAGGGGAAACTCCCTTCTGTGCTGAGATTCCCCTCCTGTAAGACCTGGGCCTGCAGCTCTGTCAGGGGAGATCAGGTTCCTGCCTGCTGGACACGAAACTTTAGGCTGGGAATAATCTCTACTGGAAAAGTCAAAGCGACTGCTTTGCTGGCTCTGATGTCTACTGAGAAGCTTGGAAGCCAGGGAGGAGGAGGAGGAAGCAAACTCAGGTGTTTCTTCACTGCGTTCCCGCGACTGCCCAGGAAAGCCCGGCGGCTGGGTCCCACCACTTCACCACAGGCAGATGGGACCCCGAGTTCAGTCCTGCTCAACGCAGGGGGAGCCCCTCCTTGCCACCTCTCAGGCTCAGCGGGGCCTCAGACCTCGGGCTGGGACTGCAGTGCCCAGCTTCTCTGTGGCTCAAACCTTCTTGGAGACCACGTGAACGCTAACTTAAGGCAGTAAAGGTTTCAACTGCAGCTCGGGTGATACTTTGTCATCTTTGAGTTTTAGGCAATTACTGTGATACAAGCAAGCATGTGCTAAAGCCAACACGGACGGGGATGTGACCGGCTGAGACCTGATCTGATCTCAAGCCTCGAGGTCTGGGGTCCTCCCCATGCTGTGCCCGCGCATTCCTGGAGACCAGGAATAATAATAAATTGCAGTTATTTAGGAAGGAAGAGAAAGCTTGATTTTCTTCTTCCACTGCATAAATTTTTTTTATACACATTTGCAAAATTTTCAAAACGAAAATAATGAACAAATCCAGTGCTCCAAAAAGCTTCCTGCCCTTTGGTAGCAGCCCTCCCGAACAGCCCTACCTTTCATGCTCCCGGGTGGTCACTGATGACTGGGGAGCTGAGTGAACCCTTTTAGACGTTTGAAACTCAAAACAAGTTCATAGACATTTGTCAACTTAAACGGAGCATTAGTAACCAGACAAAGTTGCTGGTCAGTGGGCTGAGTGGGAAGGTGTCAGCACCCCTGGAGCTGTGGAGGGAGGGCATGGAGTGCCAGGAGAAGACCGTAGAACTGGGCTCTGGAGAGCAGGCAGGATTTTGTCGAGGGCAGAGTGGACACGGAGGGGAAGGTGGATCCAGTGCAGATGAGCAACAGGAATGAGGGGCCGCGAGCGTATGACACGGCCAGCCTGGCCAGTAGGAGAGACCCAGGTGGATGGAGAGTGGGACCCTGGGCTTGTGACTCAGCTCCAAAGAATGTGTAGACTGAGTGTTCAAGTGAAGCAGAATGGGAAATTATGGCTTTGCTTTTCACTTTCTTCATATTATTTGCTAATTTTCAAAGCAACTTTACCTAAGAAAGTGTATCAACCGCCTTCTAACTATTGTTCCAAGACGAATCCATTGTTCTGGGGCTTCATTCATTAACAGGATCACTGCTGACCATAGTCCATGGAACACTTCCAAACCCACAGTGTGGGCCTTCCTCTTGCTGTTCCCTGGACAGAAAGTCACTGTCCCCACACAATCATATTTGATTTTATTTATTTTGATGTTTTTAAAAGAACTGCCTAGAGTGTGGAATTTAGAGTCCTTTTTAAGAATGCTTAACTCCTTAGTGACAGCAAGTTGCCCCCAAAGCTAGTTGGGGAAGATCCTTGGAAGATGACAAACCCTATCTGTCCCCCTCTGTATGCAGGTGCGTGTTTGTGAGCCTGGGAAGTCAGCTGGGAGTGTGAGGCCTGACAGGTGCCTGCTGGTGTCCCAGGGCCACGGGAAGGTGACCCAGCATCATCTCACAGCTGGAGGGCGTGTCCTCCTCCACACCAGGCACTCTCCAGCTCTCAGAGGCTCTGCAGACCCCCTCACACCTCTGCTGCAGTGTTTCCGGGGCCCCTTGGCCTCCTACTGTGGAATCCTGGTCCGTCAGCTTCTTCTGCTTCTTGGCCTCATCTGCACAGGTGGAGCCACAGAATTCAGTTCATGGGCATCCTTCCTCACGCCTGCTCACGCCTGCCGGTTGTTTGGATAAGGTAATGGCACAGATGTGTTTTCCCGACTCTGGAAGCATAATGGCTCTCTCTTAAACCTGGGAGCACCAGGTGACCAAATAGACCTATTAACCTCCAGAACAGTAACAACACATTTCCGAGAAGATGCTGGTGAGCAGAATCTGAAAGCAGACTCCTTTGGCAGTCATATTCTGTGGCTAGAAACCCAGCTCTTTGTGGAAACACAGAAGAAATTAGCTCATTTGGAAAAGAAGGATCATGAAAAAAAAAACTTGTAAAAATCAATTAGTGGAGTAAATAAGCAAATGGTCTGAGCACCTGGAATCAGTGAAATTGGATTCCACAAGCACTTGGCAGTGAGACTGGTGTGTCAACTGTTTACCCAACAGACCACAGGGTAACACCTGGCTTCCAAGCATGTTTTGGTTGGTGAAGCCATTTCAATCCAGTGAGCTTCATGCTTTCTAATCAAATAAAAAGAACCAGACTGCCTCTCTCTGGGAAGCAAAGGCTCATAATGGCGCCTGAGCCGCAGCCCAGCGGACAGCCCAGCGGACAGCCCAGTGGACAGCGAGATCCTTGCACTCACACCTTCTGGGATGTGGCAGGCCCTCTCACCTCGTGGTCCTGCCCTGCCTAAGGCTGCTCAAAGGACAGGTAACATTCACAGCAGTATTCACACCTGAACCTCTTCAGCTGGTTCTATTTCCCTTGAAACACTGCTGATATCTCTAGAGTCTTCATAAAAACAATTTAAAGAGCATTCTGTAGTATTCCAGTCAATGACACCCAGCCATACATGTAGAGATCTAACATTGAATAAAATAGGTATTTCATGTGTTTGAATGGACATAATGTCCCAAAAGTGGAAAACGCATATTTACTCAAAACATTCTCACCCTCATAAAATTTCTTCCATTGTGTTCTGGTTTTTATGTAAATAAGGTGTTTGTTCATAGTAATAAATGTGATATAAAGTCAAAGACTGCATGCACCTTCTATGACAATGTTGACAGAGAAAACATCATATTCAAAGGAGAAATTGTTCATTCTATTTACAGGGAGCCATTTTTATTGGTGATCACATCTTTTCTAGAAAATAAATATCAAAAAATAGTTGAAGTATTTTTTAAGAATTCGGCCTAACTTTGTGGAGAACATTGGGTTTGGAAAATGCATCTTGGGTGTGTCAGCGACACACATGATAATCAAAACGGCCCTCAGGAGCACTTGCTATGGACGTTCTGTTAGAAGCACTTAGGGACAGTTACCTGTTCCCCAGGTAGCCATGGTCTTGCCTCCGCCGTTAGCCCGTGTGTGCGCACAGCTGGGTCCCCATCACCCCAGCGCCCCTCCCGGGGGCTCTTCAAACCGACCAAGAAGACCTAGATCCTGTGGGTGTTTCAGTAGCGACATACGGAGCTTTGGTGCTCAGTCACTGATTTATTACTTCAGAAGGTCGTCAAGTCCCGAGTGTCCTCCCCCAGGGTCACCCCATTCCTCCTGAAGTCAGAAGAGGTAATCAGAAATGTCTGCATTGAAATCCTCATGCTCAGCTGTGAGTCAGCACTCCCTGTCCGGGGCACCGCAGCAGCCCTGCCCGGCCGTTGTAGGCCTCTGCACTGGGCCTCCCCGCCGGTGGGCCAGGCCCTGGAAACAGCTCCTCCGGAGGCCACTTCCTTGGTGGCCCCACAGGGGGGTTTCCCTCCAGGGACACCGTTGCCGCATCCCGACACAACCCGAGCGTCTCAGGAGACGGTGGCCTCGGCGAGCGTAACTCCAGGACGTCGTAAGTCCAGGACTCGCAGAGGACTGCAGCTCATCACTTTGCATGCGACGACGCACAGCAGACCCACCCACTGGACTAAGTCCCAGGGGCTTCTCCTTCTAAGTGGGGAGATTGTATACTGACCTCTTAAATCTAAGTGCAGTGGCACGTGGAGGTGCCTGTCGTCGGCCCTGCGACAGTGAACACCGTCCCCACCGCCACCCCAGGTGGCGCTCACCACACTGGCCCCAGGGCGGCAGAGCCCAGTCCGCCCTCCTCTCCCGGATGCCGGGGGGAGGAGCTTATCCCCAGGTCCACCGACGTCACACTCGCCACGTGACGGCATTGGCCAATGAGAAGGAGCGGCCTGAGCTCCGCCCTCGGCGGGCTGCCCCTGGCCCCTTTTCCGGGTGCCTCTGCAGCAGCGAGGGCGCCAGTGCAGGCTGCCGGTGGGAGGGCCAGAGAGGGGTCAGCATGGCGTTGAGGAGCCGCTCAGTTGCATGAATTCATATCCACACCCTGAGGAAGTCATCCCTTTCTTGGGGACGACTTTCCTCGGGGCCCAGTGACTAAGCCATCCCCAACAGCCCGCGGCTGCGGGAAGGAGCAGCTCAGCCTCCCTGGGGCTTTGCTCTCCAGTGAATGGCAGTTGTGCTGACCCTCCCTCGGCCTAGCGGGCAGCTACTGTCCGCTGCCCTTGTCGCCAGGCCGATCTCAGGGTGGGCTGGGCGGGAAAGGACATTGTCCACGCCAGCTCCCAGCAGTCTCGTCCACGCTGCTCTCAGGCTGCAGCCCCGCAGGACCCACTGTTAAGAGGCCGTGTTCTCTCCCTGGAGATCTTTCCCCTGGCCAGTGTGGCCGCAGGCGCAGCCCTGGCGGACCTTGGCCTGCCACAGCTGGCAGGGCACCCGCTGGACCTTCTGAGACTCAGCTGCGGTCTGCCTGGCCCTGCTCTGCACAGTCAGACCTGCGGCTTCTGGGCAGGGGCCCTGGAATCTCAGGACTGCAGGTTCCAGGTGCAGGGGGTGTTCGCAGGTTCCCCTGACTGAGCACCTTGCCTCCTCTGTCCGGGATTTCTGTGCAGCTCAGTGGCTTTCTCCATTTTGTTGTGTGGGAACCATCCCTAAGTCTTAAGGTGCACATTTCTTCCCCTTGGTGTGGGGTTAAAACCCTGGGATCCTTGAATAGCAGGCTCTGCTTGTTGCTATTTGAAATGCCTTTATTTTTATTATTATTTGAACTTGAGAGGATTCTGTTCCTTTTCTAAAGAGACCATATTCTTACAGCTGTCATCTCTGCTGTAAGAAGAGAGCATCAACTGTTAGCTTTAGAAGTCAAAAGCCGAACTTTGCCACCTTTGCTTTTGGTGGCCTCTGTGCTCCTTTGAAGCTAAGGATGCTCCTGCAGTGGGGGAGGTTTCAGGGCAGCCAGAGCTACCAGGAGTCAACCATCACCAGATAGCATTTCAAAACATTGTCCTCCCTCGGGAGAGCTTCAAAAGACATGAGAAAACAGAGTCCACCCTCTCTAGGACTAGGCCAGTTTGAAAAATAACAACCGACTACATTTTAAAAAGATGGTGTTTAAGCTACTAGTGTCTTGGGACGAAGTTAGCATATTTTTATGCATATACTATTTCAAATAAAGAACATACTTCTGGCCAGTAACCCACAACATCAATATTCTATTTTCAGAGACTGAAAGCAATTCCAGCCTCCCCACTGGACTGGGCTTTCAGGAGAGTAAAGGCCATCTGTGCTCCCTCTGCCCTACTCTGCGCCAATGTTTGGGTAGCACCTGGACTCAGTAGGTGCTCCTGAAACTTTGTTAAGTATGTGTTGGAGTTTGGCTCTGGAATGACCCCCCAAGGCACACATGCTGAAGCAGCCATGTCCAGAGGTAGGGTGGGAAGGACTGGGTCTCGAGGGCTCTGACCTCATCAGTGGATTAGTTCATGGATTGACTCATGATCTGATGGTGTTATTGGAGGTGTTGGAAGCTGGGGGGTGGGGGGCCTAGTTGGAGGCAGCAGGTTGATGGTTATCTTCTCCCCTTCCCACTTTGCATCTGTCAGAAGCTGAGCAGCTTTCTTCTGCCATGTTCTTCCACCGTGATGTCTGCCTCACCCCAGCCCAGAGCAATGGAGCTGGCTGACCAGGAACTGAACCTCTGCAGCCATGAGTCAAAATCAATCTCTCCTTCTCTAAGTTGATATTCTTAGGGATTTTTCACAGTGACAAAAGGCTGACACAATAGTCTAACACTACAATGGTCCAATTTAATTCATCTTCTTTTCAGAAAGAAAGGCAGTTTGGAGTCGTTTCTAAGGGTCCAGATGTCTGAATTTACCTAAAGACAAACGGAACGTGATCAAGAATGAGCTTCTTGGTAGCTTCTCCTCCCCCAGAAGATCTGGTTATTCATAGAGCGCATTCCCAGGGAGAGGCCTGAAGGCAGACACAAGAGCTCCTGGCATCATTAGCCCCCAGAGCACAGGAGACCACTCTGTGCCAGGCACCATGAACCAATGCCGCTCCCAGCACCCAGAGCACAGGAATGCTTTATCCCAAAACGGCCTTAGGCTTGTTCCCTGGCCTTGTGTCAGAACTTGTTCCCCTCTTTGCAGAATCTCCATGGCTCCACTCTGTGCTGATTTTACCCAGTTGCTTTCCTCATAGCCAGTGCTTTTAATAGGCAGTATTTTTCAGTGTTTTATGTTCAGCTCTAACTATCAACTCACCTGTACCTACATGGACAGCTCTAAATAAATGCTCTCAGCAGACTTGGGGGAGGCTGTTGGACATTTGAGATTGAGCCTGTGACCTGGCACAGCCTTGGCTTGCCACTGCCGAGACCGTGGTGGAGCCCCACGGGACTTCCTCCTCCACGGCCCCCTGTACCTCCCTCCACCCTGCCTTCCCTCCCTCCTCCTCTCCCTCCTCTCCTCAACAGTTCCCCCAGATTTCTGAGGCAATAGATCATAGAGTGAAAGGGCTGATACTGGAAAAGAGAACTGGATGCCGCTGTGGAAACCCATTCTCACCACAAGCCAGAGCTGGCGGGTTGCCTCGGTTCTGGTGGAATATCAGTCAGGCAGTCGATGCCAAGTGCTGATTTTCTTCCTGCTCTAGATATATTTGTTTAACCCAGGACTTTGCAATTGTGCAAATTAGTAGCTACAGGCAGCCGTATGTGATTTGGGGCTAACGGCTTTTTCCCTGCTTATCTTCAGGTCGTAAAAGAGGAAATGAGGGCAGAAAAAATATCAAACTTTTTGCTTACACAGGAGGACTAGAATTGAGATGGGGGTGGGAAAAATTCCAGCCAGTTTCTTTTAGATTCTAATGTTAACTATGTGCACTACTCACCTGCAGAACAGAGAGCCCATGGATGACTTTAATCTGCTCTAAAGGCTGGAAGATATCATAAATATATTTAAAAAACTGGAGTTTGCCAACTAGTCAATAAAAGAATACTAACAGACGTCTAAAAGGCGCCACATGGACAGGAGATGAGAGAGGGCAGACTTGGTGAGAGAGGGCAGTCTGCGCTCTGCAGGGCACTGCAGGGGGTCAGCCACCGGGAGCTGTGGGCCCTGCTCCTCAGGGCAGCCTCCTCAGCTGGCCTGCCTGACCCTGCGGCTCAGTGTCTCCTGTCTGCAGCATTCTCTCTGTCACCTGGGCCGGGGGCCACTCAGGGCCGGCTCTTCCCAAGGCAGTGGCAGAGGCATCAAAGGTTGAGGCCAAGACTCAGCCCCAGCCCCAGCCTCAGCCTCAGGCAGAAGGGAGGCAGCGTTGAGAGCATCCTCTGCCCAGGTAAAGTCACGCTGTGTGTGGCAGGTCAGGTGTAAGGCTCAACACACCGAAGGTAAATCACTCTCATCCAGAGGGATACGTTTAGTTGAACGTATGATGGATTGTACGTAGAAGAGCAGTTTATTAAGAAATGCCATTACAAAATGAGAGCCACAAGTGTGGTATTTCACATCAAGGGTCGAGGACATTGTGGGTTCCTTCTGGAAAAACTGGAACTTGCAAAGGGTAACAGAGCTGCTTCCCTGCCTGCTGCTGCTGCCTTCCTCCTGAGAGCCACTGCCGGCTGCTGCGGGGGACCCCAACCCCTAGGAGACGGCTGCGCAGCACTGGCCTCAGGGCCTTGGCAGGGTGTGCGCCTGCTGCACTCGCACTCAATCCACCTGAGGTTCGCATATTTTCTCCCCGGTGATTTTTGCCTTTTTTCTTATATTAGAGCATAAAGACTAATTTTTATGACATTTTACTTTTTTGATCACGATCTCCTGCACATTTTTCTCCTTTTCCTTCCCATTACATAACCTTATTTCTTAGAGAAGAAACTGGGGCTTAACCTGGTTTAATTACTTACCTGGACTGATGCACGTGCTGAATGCTCAAAGCGCCTTGGAGACCCTGAGACTTCTCAGGCCTTGCCCTCTGCCCCAGACCTGAGCACTCTTTGACTCTAGAGCTGTTTGATCTTATGTTCAGCAGGTTCGCTGAGGACTGATTGTCTTGACACAAGGCCCTGGGGGCAGCCGGCCAGCAGGGTGCCTTGCTTGCTTCCTGCCCTGTGACCTTGACTGCTGTGGGTTATGATGTGTGGTGATGCTCCTTTTTATACAGCTGTCTCATGATGCTTTCTTCATGGCTCTTCATTGCTGTTCATCCTGAACACACGGCATGTGTGCAGACACTAGGCTGCGTGCGTCCCTCCGTGGTCAGTTTGCAGTCTGACACGTGTGTTAGACATCTTGCTCATATAATGCAAGATTCATGAAGGCAGGGCCCTCTGTTGTTTTGCTGTTGGTCTTCGTGATATTTTTGTGAATACAACATCAAAAGCACAGGCAGCAAGAGCAAAGAGAACAAATGGGACCACATCAGGGTGGGTGGAAGCCCTGGCACACCGTGTATCTGACAAGGGCTCCCGTCCAGACCCGTAAAACACAGAAATTCACACACCAAGGGCAAACAAACAGATAAACGACTGAAAGGCAGGCTGGGACCCAAGCATTTTCCCAGAGAGGACGTCAGAACGGCCAAATGACTATGAAAAGGCCCTTGACTTCAGGAACCGCCTGGGGATGGGACCAAACCCCCGAAGTACCTCCTCACACCTCTGGGGGCCACGGCAGAAGTCTAAGAGTAGTGTGCGGGCCAGCGTGGGGAGCAAGAGGAGAGGCACACCCGCACACCGCTGCTGGGAGCAGATGAGAACAGCCGGTGAGAACAGCACAGAGGTCCCCGAGAGAGTGTCGGGGCACAGCTCACCCCCACCAGCCCACACGCCGGCCCCTGCAGCACCATTCACAGTACAGACTGCAGACACAGCCCACCTCGTCAGCACCCACAGAGATGAGAAGGTACCTCACGCACAAGGTGAAACCGCTCTACAGAGAAGACCCTGCTGTGACAGACGTGGGGTGACCTGGTCGGACCTGGAGATCATGAGGCTGGAACAGGCGAGACCAGGCTTTGCACAACTCACCTGCACATAGAATCTGAGAGTCCAGCTGATAAAAACAGAGCAGAGGAGTGGTCACCAGGGGTGAGAAGGGGCAAAGGGGGGTTTTGGTCAAAGGAATACGCTTTCATTACAAGATGAGCAAGTTCCAGAACCCTCACCTACAGCATCATGACTCAGTTAGCGATGATGGTTCATGTGCTTGGAAGCAGGTGTTCCCAGGACACACACACACACACACACACACAGCTGTGGGAGGTGATGGACATGCTCACCATCTGACTTGGAAGTCATTCACAGTGTGTGCATGTACTGAATCAGTGCTGTACACCGTACATACAGACCATGTCTATCAGCCAATCAGGCCTCTGTAAAGCTTGTGAAGTAAAGCTCAGGAGCAATTTATCAAGCTTCTGGGGCTCAACGATGAAAATGACTATATCTCAGATGTACTTCACACCACTTCCTGGCTCTGTGCCCCACAGTGGGTAACTGGGAAGCCTGTATGCTGTGAGCCAGGCTCTGCTGCGGGGCTCCCAAGCCGTCCTGCTGAAGGGCACTGCTGAGCCACCCAGGGCAGCTGCTCCTGCTGAGCTCCGGCTCTCTGCAGAGCCGGGAGAGGGCAGGACTCAGCCAGGGCGTGGGACTTCTCTCTCAGCAGCTCTCCTCTTTGTCAGTTCCTGGGTTTTGTCCACACAGGGCATTTTTTACAAAAGTTTTCTAGTGAAAGTGGTATTTTCAAAGTCTACAATTGATGTGAGTCCTAAATTCTACTAGTCTCCCAAAGACAGCAATTCCCCCAAATAATATGGCATTATTTGAAAAGTTTGAAAGCCACTGTTTTGAGGATTAGAGTTCCCAATATGTCATGTCCGTAGGCTTGTTTAGATGCCAGCCAAGAAACGGGTCCTCATAACAGAAAACCCAAGCCACAACTTTCACTTCCAACTCCCGGGTCTTCCATGAGCCGGCTGTGTCACTATAGAGAGCAGCTTCAGTACACTCTCAGGCTTGTCCTTCATTGTGTCCTTCAGCCAAGGCATAAGCCATCACCAGCAATTTGAATAGAAGTCATGCCTCCTCCTAAGAACAGTGCCTCAGCATAGCACGGGCTAGCAGCTTACCCAGCAGCACCTCTCTGGCATCTTAATCAAACATTTACTTAGGTGTCTCTGACACAGTGATAATACCATACCACCTTCTTCTTCCATAATTAAAAATAAATAATGGCAGTACTGAAAAAAATATCCAAACTATGACCTTGGTGTGCTCATTTTATCAAAAAGGCTCATAAAAGATCAGCGATATTAAGTGCTAAGAGAAATTTCACAGAAAAATTCTTACAGATCAGGATGAGTAAAATGATTTCAAAAGTTCAGAACAAACCAGGGGGCCATTCCTGTAACCCCAGTGACTCAGGAGGCCGAGGAGGGAGGATCACAAGTCCCAGGTCAGCCTCAGCTACTTAGCAAGACCCATCTCAAAATAAAAAGTGAAAAGAGATGGAGATGGGTCTCAGTGGTAAAGCAGCCCTGGGTTCCATCCAGATTGGGGTCAAGTAATTCTCCATATGCTACTAGTTCTGATAAATGATTATTATTCTTTAGATTTGCAAATTACTCATTTTCATAGTTTCCTATCTTATGAAGAAAAAGTATTCAGACTCATATTTTTGCAGAGGTTGAAACCAAGGCAGAGACCCACACATAGAAACAGAATCTCCTTTAAAATCTAAGAAGCAATAAGAAATACTAAGAAGGAAGAAAGACTCTTCATATTTGCAAGTTATAGGCTTATTTTATTTATCTTAGAACTTGACCTAAATTAAGTTTGCCTAAGAGCCAAATAAGTTTTTATCTTCACTTTATCATTAATTTTTAGCTTGGGCTAACAAGAAAGGCTCATCTGTGTGTATCAAAGAGCACGATTTTTGTTGCAATTAGTTCCTGGCATGCTCAAAGCACACAGTTCCACAGAGCTGGGTCTGCTGTCTCCCTGGGCAGGGCCCCAGAGCCCTTTTCGGTCTTGCCCTGCCATGCCCGCACCTGAGGGGCACCACCTAGGTGCCCACCACCACCATCTCATTTCTCCTCATTTTTGATTGAAACCCTCTCCTCTTTGTCACAAGTCAGTAACCCTCCTTTGAGGCAGACTATCATGGACTTCAAATAAAGCACAGCAGAGCTCCAGGCAGGCAGGGGAAATGGGGACCCTGCACCACAGAGACCCCGCCCTGCGGTGGGAGGGAGGCAGGAAGCTGAGCAGGGGCACAGGCTCTGAAAGGGCTCCACACAGGAAGGTCCAGGTGTGGCAAGAAAAACAGCCCTGGGGAGTAAGGCCATCGCAGGGCAAAAACCGCCACAGCTCAGCAATGTCGTCCCCAGGAGAAGCTCATGCCTGAACTCTTACAGACCTGAGTGCTGGGAACAAGCAGCGGTTGGCAAGAGACTAAAGTTCTGGGGCCGTTTCCATCAGCCCCGGAGACACCCTTCTTTGGCTGTAGTTTCCATGACTGCAGGGGTCTCCCGCAGTCCAGACTCCGTGAGCCAGACGCCCCATGGCCCCCACGCCCAGAGTCCTGCAGCAGGACAAGAGTGCACCAGGCCCAGGACGTTGAAGTCTCCTTCAGCACAGGACGGAGAGTTGTGTGTGTCTCACCTTATGGGACAAGGTCAATGCTACGTGGGTAAGTCAAAATATGGGAAATTTTCAGTTTATTTTTAATGACATTAGTTTAAAACTTTCACCAACTTTCTTATAATTCATCCAAAATAAAGAGCCTGTCAGGAATTCTTATTCTTTTTCTATTTTTCATTCTCAGTAATAGAGTAAAAATTTCAAAATTCCATTAATCCAAGTAAGTTTTCAATCAAAAGTGAGGTGCAGGCCACAGTTCCGCTGCTGTGCCTGGAGGTCTCTTCGCTGCGCACGGCCTCAGCTATCTCCGAGGCTACTCCAACACGACCTCTGTGGTCGCTGCCACTGAGGAACAGAGGTCTCTTGTCACCACCTCCCATCTGCACCACTGCCACCATTGCTGTTGCCTTCAGTTCCACTGCTGCCAGCCTGAGGTCACCTGGAGGTCTTCTTTCCGGGTGCTGCTGCCACAGGAGACACCCCTGATCTGGATGCACTGAAGGTGACACTGCTGCTGCTCCCTGGAGATCTCCTGGTGATGCTGCCCCCACAGCTGCAGCTGCTGCTCCTGCTGACCCGCGCCTGCTGCCAACAGCCACCACCACTACCGCTGCTACCACGGCCGAGAGGACTGCTGCGGGGGAGGCTCCAGGTTTGGTTGTACGTGGCTGCACCCATTTTGGGACACCAGCCAGGGCCTGGGCCCAGGTGCCAGCAGGTTTACCATCACAAGAGCCTCTGTCTGGGGACTCCAGATGGAAGTCCAGTGTGGGGTGCCTGTGGTTCAGAGGAGCCTGGGGTCTTCCTGCTGAGAGTGCTGGTGGCCCTTGTCTTGCTGCTGCATCTCGGGGTAGCCCCTTTGCATGAGTATATCCTGGTGGTCTCTCTGCAAGTAGGAGCAGCACTGAGGTCTTGGGACTGCAGGTGGCCGAGCCTGAGGTTTCTGAAGCCCAGATCGGTGGGATAGAGGCTGGGTTTGCGAGGGCTGATCTGGGTTTGGTGATCCTGAGGGATGTCAGAGACAGGGCGGAGAAACTGTTGAACACTGAGGCAGTTCGACTTTCCAGCAAGAATGATTTATTTTATTTTTTGATTCACTAATCTCTCTACCATATTTGGGACAATATGTTTTTATGCATCAGTATGTGGAGGACAATGATATATGAATGGTGTTTTACATTTTTGTTACATTCTTATGTCTTTAATTTTTTCTCTTTGTTCGTATTCTTCCTCTCATCTGCTGTCTTGGATTTTCTTTCCAACTTTTCTCCAACCCACAGCCAATCTCTGTTGGCTCCTCTTCCACTCTTCCTGTGAATTTTTACTTCTGACTTCTCTCTTCCTATCTCATGAACATCGCATACTACACTACTTCTGTCCTCTCATCCACCAATTGAAATTGTAAACCATTTTAACAGATTTTCTGTTTATACTACAGTTATTGAACTCATCATTGTGGTTGAATGTGAGACAGCAGTAGACGCCTTAGTGGGAGCTATTAGGTTTAAGGCTATACGTTGTGTACACTGGGTGCTGTTGCTATTGGTCTCACCTTTAAAGATGAGGTGCTAGAAACCTTCAGGGACCCCACAGGTCTACAGGGAAGAATTTATGCTGCCTTAGATCCATATTTCTAGATGGGAACACACATGAACAACATGAAAAAACAAGGGAATAAAGTGCCCCAAACAAACCAAGATGCTTCAACAACAGAAGCCACTGATAACACAGTAGAAGAAATGTCCAAGAAGGAGTTCAGATAGTACATAAACTGATCTGTGAAGTGAAGGATAGTATAAGGAGTGAAATCAAAGAAAAATACAGGAAGTGAAAGATCACTTCAATACAGTTAGATATTATGAAAAAAAAAAAACAAATAGAAATCCTCCAAATCAAGGAATCAGTAAACCAAATTATAAATTCAATAGGAAGCATCACCAACAGACTAGACCAATTGGAAGACAGAACCTCAGACACTGAAGATAAAATATATAATCTTGAAATTACCATGCAGAGAAGATGGTAAGAAACCATGAACAGAACATCCAAGAATTATGGAATAACTTGAAAAGACCAAACTTAAGAGTATCAGAATAGATGAAGGAGCAGAGATACAAACCAAAAGGAATGCACAATCTTTTCAATAATAACAGAAAATTTCCCAAACCTAAAGAATGGAATGAAAAATCAAATACAAGAGGCTTACAGGACCCCAAAAGTATAAAATTACAGCAGACCCACAACAAGACACATTATAATGAGAATGACTGACACAGAGAATAAAGATAAAATCTTAAAGGCTGTGAGAGAGAAAAATCAAATTACGTCTAGGGGGAAACCAATTCAGATCTCGACTGATTTCTCAACCCAGACCCTCAAAGCTAGGAGGTCCTGGAATAATATATTTTAAGCTCTGAAAGAAAACAGATGCCAATCAAGAATTTTATATCCAGCAAAATGAAGTTCAGATTTAAAGATGAAATTAAAACCTTCCGTGATAAACACAAATTAAAAGAATTCACAACTAGAAAGCTACACCACAGAGCATTCCTAACAAATATTCCATGAGGATGAGGTGGAAAAAAGTGAAAACCAGCAAAGGGAGGCTCTACACTAAAGGGACATTCAGCCAAAGGAGAAACTAGGACAAATCAAAACCAGAAATAAGTCAAAATGACAGGGAATACAAATCATATCTCAATAATAACCTTGAATATTAGTGGCCTAAACTCATCAATCAAAAGACACAGATTGTCAGATTGGATTAAAAGCAAGGCCCAACAATATGCTGTCTTTAAGAGACTCACCTCAAGGGCAAAGACATCACAGGCTGAAGGTGAGAGGAGGGGAAAACTTATCACTCATAGGGATGCGTAAACAAGCAGGGTTTCCATCCTCATCTCAGATAAAGTAGACTTCAAACCAGAGTTAATCAGAAGAGACAAAGGAGGACACTTCATACTTCTTAAGGGAAGTATATATAAGCAGGACATAACAGTTATGATATTTATGCCCTGAACAGTGGAGCCTCTATGTTCATCAAACAAACCCTTCTCAATTTCAAGGGTCAAATAGACCACAATACAGTAACACTGGGTGACTTTACCCACCCCTCTCACTACTGGACAGAAGTAAACAAAATCTAAATAAGGAAACTATAAAACTAAATAATAAAGTCAATAACTTAGACTTAACAGACATATAGAGAATATTCCATCCATCAACAAGCAAATGTACTTTCTTCTCAGCAGCACATGGCTCCTTCTCTAAAATAGACCATATTCTATGCCACAAATCAACTCTTAGTAAATACAAAAAAAAAAAAAAAAACAAACAGAAATAATATCCTGTTAGAATTAACAGACCACAATGGAATGGAATTAGAAATCAATGATAAAATATAAAATACAAGCTACTGTAACAAATGGAGACTAAATAATACACTATTTAATGATGAATGGGTAGGAGAAGAAATCAAGGATGAAATAAAAAAATTCTTAGAGGTAAATGAGAACACTGATACAACATATCAAAATCTCTGGGACACTATGAAGGCAGTACTAAGAGGATAGTTTATTGCATTCAGTGCATTCATTAAAAGAATAAAAAGTCAACACATAAATGACCTAACACTACATCTCAAAGTCCTAGAAAGAGAAGAAGAAATCTATAACCAAGAGCAGTAGAATATAGGAAATAATTAAAATCAGAGCTGAAATCAATGAAGTAGAACAAAAGAAACATTGACAAAACAAAAAGTTGGTTCTTTGAAAAAATAAATAAAATAGATAAGCCCCTGGCCATGCTAATGAAGAGAAAAAGAAAGAAAACTCAAATTACTAAAATACAAAATGAAGTAGGAGATATTACAATAGATACATCTGAAATACAGAAAGATAATTAGAAGCTATTTTGAAAATTTATACTCTAATAGAAAATATCAAAGACATCAACAAATTTCTAGAGATATATGACCTACCCGAACTGAATGAGGAGGTCATACACGATTTAAACAGATCAATTTCAAGTAATGAAATAGAACACACCATCAAAATCCTGCCAACCAAGAAAAGCCCAGGACCAGATGGATTCTCAGCAGAGTTCTACAAGACTTTCAAAGAAGAATATACCCCAATACTCCTCAAAGTATTCCATGAAATAGAAAAGGAGGGAACCCTTCCAAACTCATTCTACAAGGATAATATCACTCTGATACCAAAACCAGACAAAGACACATCAGGGAAATAAAACCTCAGACCAATATCCCTGATGTACATAGATGCAAAAATTCTCAATAAAATTCTGGCAAATCACATACAAAAACATATTTAAAAGATAGTGCACCATAATCAAGTGGGGTTCATCCCAGGGATGCAGGGTTGCATCAACATACGGAAATCAATAAACATAATTCATCATGTTAATAGACTTAAGAACAAGAATCATATGATCATCTTAATAGATGCTTAAAAAGCATTTGACAAAATACAGCACAGCTTCATATTCAAAACACTAGAAAACTAGGGATAGTAGGAACATACCTCAATGTTGTAAAAGCTCTATATGCTAAACCCAAGGTCAGCATCATTCTAAATGTAGAAAAATTGAAAACATTTACTCTAAAAACTGGGAAAAGACATGGATATTCTCTTTGACCACTTCTATTCAACATCATCCTTGAAACTCTAACCAGAGCAACTAGACAAAAGAAAGAAATTAAGGGATACAAATAGGTAAAGAAGAACTCAAACTATCACTATTTGCTGATGACATGATTCTATATCTGGAAGATCCAAAAAATTCCACCAGTAAACTTCTAGAACTAAAATATGAAAGTAGCAAAGCAGGATATAAAATCAACACCCATAAACCAAATGAATTCCTATACATTAGCAATGAATCCACTAAAAGAGAAATTAGGAAAACTACCCCATTCACAATAGCTTAAAAAGAACCCTGGGAATCGATCTAACAAAGGAGGTGAACGACCTCTACAATGAAAACTACAGAACACTAAAGAAAGAAATTGAAGAAAACCTCAGAGATGGAAAGATCTGACATGCTCCTGGATAGGCAGAATTAATATTGTCAAAATGGCCATATTACCAAAAGCATCATACAGATTTAATGCAATTCCTATTAAAATTCCAATGACATTCTTCATAGAAATAGAAAAGGCAATCATAATATTTATTTGCAAGTATAAGAGACCCAGAATAGCTAAGGCAATTCTTAGCAAGAAAAGCGAAGCATGAGGTATCATGATTCTAGAACGTAAACTACACTGCAGAGTTATAGTAACAAAAATGGCATGGTACTGGCACCAGATAGACTTGTAGACCCATGGTACAGAATAGAGGACACAGAAACAAACCCACATAAATACGGTTATGTCATTCTAGACAAAAGAGCCAAAAACATTCATGGGAGAAAAGATAGCCTATTCAACAAATGGCAAAACTGGAAATCCATATGTAGCAAAATAAAATTAAACCTGGGGTTGGGGCTGTGGCTCAGTGGTAGAGTGCTTGCCTGGTATGTGCAGGGCACTTGGTTTGATCCTCAACACCACATAAAAATGAATAAATAAAATAAAGGTATTGTGTCTAACTACAACTAAAAAAAAATATTTTAAAAAATTAAACCTCTATTTCTCACCCTGCACAAAAATCATCTCAAAGTGGATCAAAGACTTGGGCACTAGAACAGAGACGCTATGCCTAATAGAAGAAAAAAAAAGACCCTAATCTTCACCAAGTCAGCCTAGGATCTGACTTCCTTAACAAGACTCCCAAAGCACAAGAAGTAATAATCCATCCCAATAAATGATTCAAATTAAAAATTTCTTCTCAGCAAAGGAAACAATCAATAACATGAGGAGAGAGCCTACAGATTGGGAGAAAATCTTTACCACATGCACCTCTGATAAAGAATCAAACTCTAGGATATTTATAAAGAACTCAAAAAACTTAACACCAAAAAACCCAATAATCCAATCAATAAATGGGCTAAGGAACTGAACAGACACTTCACAGAAGAAGAAATACAATCGATCAACAAGTATATGAAAAAGTATTCATCATCTCTAGAAATTAGAGAAATGCAAATTAAAACTACTCTAAGATTTCATCTCACTCTTGTCAGAATGGCAATCATCAAAAATCCAGGCAACAATAAATGTTGGCGAGGATGTGGGGACAAGGGTACACTTTTACATTGCTGGTGGGACTGCAAATTGGTGCAACCACTATGGAAAGCAGTGTGGAGATTCCTCAGAAAACTTGCAATAGAACCACCATGTGACCCAGCTATCCCTCTCCTCGGTCTATACCCAAAGGACTACAGCATACTGCAGGGACACAGCCACGTCAGTGTTTATAGCAGCTCCATTCACAATAGCTAGATTATGGAACCAACCTAGGTATTCTTCAAAAGATGAATGGATAAAGAAAATGTGGTGTATATACTCAATAGGATACTACTCATCTTAAAAGAAGAATGAAATTATGGCATTTGCCGTAAATGGATGGACTTGGAGAATATAATGCTAAGCAAAAGAAGCCAATCCCAAAAAAACTAAAGTCTGACTGTTTTCTCCACTATGCAGATGCTAATTCACAGTAAGGCAGGGGGCACCAGAGAAGAATAGCTTTACCTTAGATTAGGTAGAGGGAGTGAAGGGAGGGGAAGGCAGGGGATGTGGGGATAGGAAAGGTAGTAGAATGAAACAGACATTACTACTGTATGTATATATGTGACTCCATGACCAGTATGATCCTACAACATGTTCACTCAGAAAAATGAGGAATTTTATTCCATCTATATCAAGGTGCATAAATGTATTCTACCATCATGAGTAACTAATCAAAACAAATCTTTAAAAAGTGTGGTACAGGCTGAAACCACCATACCACCATGGTTCCCAGGAAAATGGAGAGGGTTTGTGAATACAGAATAGTTGCATATATATATATATGAATGACGGAGATCTCTTGTTCCTCTTTCACCTGCTCATCCTTTTCCTTTGCATCTGAAGCTGAGATAGTAAGAGATGGCTGATTATTTCAGCATACCTATGAAACAAATCCTGAGGAGGGAACCAGGCAAAGGAATCAATCGTAAGATGTAGGTCAAAATTTTAAGGTGAGGAATGTGAATATTCTAACTTAAAAAAGTTAAAATATTTTTATGCATAAACAAAAAATCATGTTTTGACAATTCTGATCCAAAGATTTCATAAAATAAATCAATTCAAAGTCTTAACACTAATGTGAAAAAACCACCCCTTTAGCAATGAGTTTTGAGAAAATATATAACAAAAATTACAAACGGAAAATTAGTATTAAAGTGACTTTTCCATGATTTTTTAATGCATCGTATATTACAAATACTGGCTATCAGTTGGTGAATATTTAATAAGGTGGGAACTATTGTGTCTGGACTTTCGAGGGAGGTAAACATTCTTTGGTAGTGTAACTCGTTTAAGATGATTTGTTTTAGGTTTTATTTTCTGTAAAAAAAAAGATGATTCTCAACATCTCAACATCGATGCTGAGTGTTCTTAAATTCACACCTGCCCTGTTTGGAGAGGCGTGTGGGGACTGTCCATTTGGGTGAGCACCTTGTGGAGCTGGGGATGGTCAAGAAGCCTCTCTCTGGGCGTGACTTAGCGGCAGGCCAACGTCTCCCCCTCAGCCACCCTCCCTCAGGGTCAGTCTGCATGGACTCAGACTCCTGGGTCAGGGGCGTCCCGGCTCTTGCTGGGGTCCTGCCTGGTTTTCTCTGTCTCCCCCTCTGTGGGTGCTGCTCATCCTTCCCCCAGTAACACGTGGTGACTCTGACGGTGGTGCCGTCCTGTCCCTGGAGCTGCTCAGGCCTCTCCCTGAGGAGGGCTCTGTGTCCTTCGGCTTTCACAAACCCCCCCTCCCAACCCGAGCTGGCCTCCTGCAGGAGACCCCTCCTCCTCGCAGCTTTGGCACTGGGGCTTGGCAGCTCCTTCCCAAGGGCCGCCCTCCTGGGCACTCCTCCACCGAGGGCTTGCACTTGGGAACCCAGAGACTCCGGGAGCACTAGAGCCCTCTCTCACCTGGAGCCACCCCCGGCCTCTTCCAGGCTCTGTGGCTGCTGGGCCTGCGACGTGGTGGTCAGCTAGCCACCGGCTGGAAATGCTCCTCTTCAGGTGACAATAGCTAAGGTCTCAGAAGCCCAGGTAAATTAAGGGAGGCCTTATGTTGTGAAGTGGTCATCATGTTAGTGTGGCTCTCTCAGACTTTAGCAGCTATTAGAGTTTGTAGCAGCAGCCGGGGTAGCAGTAGCACGCTTGCCTAGCATGTGCAAGGCCCTGGGTTCAATTCTTAGCTCCATCTAAAAATAAATAAAATAAAGGTATTAGGTGTAAAAAAAAAAGCAGTAATTCAAGTAAAAGGTGAGGGCCCCCAACCAGGAGAGGAACCCCCCGAGGACTCTTGGAAACAGGACCACCGACGTGATGTGCAGCTTCTGATGCTTACTGTGGAAAGCTGCAAGTCCCCTGCAAGGACCTCCATAGATGGTACAGAGACACCACGGTGTCACACACTGTGGTCATTAGATACCTGCCCCTGCCACAGGCACATACATGTTCACCTGGAAAGACTTCCCAACAGCTGAGCATTTCAAGTTCTTCTCTTTGAACTCACATTTCCATTTTTATGTCTCCTTTTTATTCGTGAACGTCCTTTGTTGATTACCTCATATTTCCTTGTCTCAGAATACATGTTACTTCCAACTTTGAATTTTTAAGACATTTCCTTTGGTCACAAGATCTCAAGTGCTGACACTTTTCTTGATTGAATCATCAGATTTAGTATTAACAAACACTAGATCAGAACAACACACATTCATGACAAGTTCTCATACTTTTGGAATATTAGAAATGCTTGTCTTTTTTCTTTGCTTCTTTCTTGGGGACGTTTTCCATCTGCGGAGGAGTTGGAACAAGGGCACTTCCACGTCTTCCCACGGGCACTGAGCCTCACTGTGACCGTCCTGGCTCATTTGCTTGAAGAGGGTGAAGTAAACGAGAGAACGGGCACAGAGCTCATCCAGCCCATGGCAGCCCACGTTTAAAGTGAAATTCTGCGATGATTGCAGCTCAGCCCTGCTCTTGCAGGTCCGTAGTCTGCCCAAGGTCTCCCACCCCATCATACACTCCTGAGAGGCGTGGTGGCCCCACTGCACAGAGCCCTGTGACGGCCCCTGACCCCTTTGCCTTTGCTCACCTCAGTGCAGGAAGGACAGAGCAATCCTGTGCTTCCCTGAGCAGACTGCGCCCAGCAGCCGCCTGTGGGCTCCAGGCTTTCCCCAGCAGAGTTCAGCCACCACCCCCCCGAGGTGGCCGCGCTTCCTGCCAGGCCGGTCCTGATGTCTCCTCTAATGACACAGCTCTTTCATGCTGTGGGAATCAGAGGTATCAGAACAGGGTGTTTGCCCCAGTGCTTTTAAAATTCATTTCAAAATGAAATGGCTCTTCCTATTGAGAAACTGATGTGACTCCGTTTTTGAAAACAGCTTCTCCCTCAAGGTCTGTCCAGAGGGAAGGGGCAGGTCCCTTGTCCTTAAAAAACCCACAGAGCACTCCTAGGCACATAGCCCCCCTGCTGAGTTGTTTGTCTGTAAATAACAGGAGAGGTCTGCGGTGCCAGGTGTCCCTGACTCAGGCTAGGTGGGGACCCATAGCAACCCCCTAGCAACCTCCAATCAGCATGAGACAGGGAAATACCTGGGATGCCAGATGACCCCCCAGTAGTTTATGGTGGTTGATAACGTGTTGGGAAACCATGGAGTTTAGCACGTACACCCCTCGTGGCCTAAACTAATCAGTTCAAACGAATCCCCCTCTTGTACTAGCCAATCACCCCTACCCAACTTGTTCCCGCCAGTGACTGTGCTAATCAATGTTAAGAGTTGTTGTTTGATTTTCCCGCGGTGTGAAATGATTTGCTGTGTGATGCTGTGACGCATAGAGTATCCCCCCAAAACCTATAAAATCTCACTGGACAAAGGACCGGGACTCACTCCCTGGGGCCGCTGCATCGGAAACGGTTGAGTCCAGGCTCAAAGCTTGCAATAAAGACTCTTGTGTGATTGCATTGAATTCGGCTCCTGGAGGTCTATTGGGGTCCCACGAATCTGGCATAACACTATTTGGCCTACAGTGTGCACCACCATCCAGAGCCTCCAACAGGGATTCACGGGGGACTGGCTGTGGACAGCTCCCTGCCAGGGCCTCAGTCACCCCTCCTGAATTCCGAGACCTTGTTAAGGGCGGATGTCTGCTTCCCCTCCCCCTTTGGTACAATTCCTTCTCAGCTGTCCCTGAAGAGCCTTCCACAGCTCAACACCAACATCATGCACAGCAGTGCTTTTAAGAAATGGCCAAAGCGGAATCCCAAGTTAACCTTGAGCACACACCCTAAAGTGGTGACCCCAGAGAGGACGCGTTCCCACGGCTGATGTGGGCTTCACTTTATGAAGAAAGGGCACCCGATCCTGGTCATGGGTGAGTCCGGGAACCAAGATCTCTCTGTTTTCGCTAGTGCAGTAGAAGACTGTGGAGGGGTCCGTCTGGGGTGGCGGGAGGCCAGGAGTTCCATTTTGATGGATTTTGGAATTTGGGGGTTTTATTTTGAAACTGATCAAGCCAGCCGCAGAGCTCCTTGGCCTCAGCTGGCCGTTCTGCTGGTGTGGGCTTCTCGGAAATGCAGTCGGTGCGGTTCCGCAGGGCTCAGTCCCCTCCTGCCGCTGACCCGACTGGTTTCCCCCTCTGGGGCGTTCTCCTCGGGCTGGGCTCAGGGGTGAGTGGGCCCATGTGAGACGCCACCAACCTTTTTAGAAAGCAAAGATGATCAGGAGCTGCTGAAAAGCAAACTAGAGCCACCTTTCTTCAAAGATTTCTCTACAAAACTTTTACCTTATGAAGATCGGCTTATAGGGATGTTCTTTTTGTTTTGTTTTTTCCAAAATTGCCTTTATCTTCTCCCTGTGGGCCGGGGGTAGAAAACAGAACTCGGCTCAGCTGAGCAGGACGTGTTAACAGTGAGCTCGTTGCCCTTCACCTTTTCTCCGTTCACCCCACCTTCAGCTGGAGAAGGACACGGCTGCCCCACCACAGGATCCGCCATGGGATTCCGCGCTGCAGCCCTGTGCCTTGAGGAGCTATTGCTAAGTTAAACTGTTTGGCTTTAGAAAGAAATACAGACGAGCCTTTGTCCACTTCAGGCAATGTCCCCACCTCCCCTGAAGCCCATCGCAGCCTGGGGCCAGGGCTGCTGGGCCCTGGAGGCACAGCGTCCTCCACGTCTGGTTCATGCCAAGCGTTTGGGGCAGTGGGGAGCTCCGAAGCCCACGATGCCATTGCTCTGCCACCTAAGCCCTGCTGGTCCCCCCCCCCTCCTGCCGTGGTTTCTGTGCTGCCTCTGTCCGTCTCTCGCCCTCTCTGAGGCAGGGCCCACCTCCTCCTCTGCTGCAAAGCAGCCTTCCAGAGACAGCCCAGGGAGGAGCAGAGGGTCCCGCCTTCTCCTCATCTCCAGGAAGAGCCCTCAAGGGAGACTGCAGGTTCTCACTGACTGCTTCTTCTTGTAGTCAAATGATTCAAACTGGAAAAAAGAAAACAATAGAAAGTGTGTTTTTAGTAAAAGTGAAATTTCATATCGAATTTAACTCAAAACAATGCTTAAAGTGTTTAGTTCTCAGTATTTTCAAGGATCAGCAGAGCAATGATCAGTCTCACGTGCCTTATCCACCAGTTATAATTAGACGAACCCTGAGTTCACGGTATCTTGATTGTCATGGATGGATCATTATTTTGATCATATACATTATTGCTCTAAATCTACCTTATTTGGAACCCTTGAAGACCAGGTGGTGCGTGGTACTGAGCACTCAATAACTCCTTGGCAGTCCCGCCTGGCTCCTGCAGGACAGACCCTGCAGACTTGGGGTTCCAGCAGGAGGACAAGGGCTGCGGGCTGCAGGGCCCACAAGAACAAACTTTATTTTTGAACTGCAGGAAAACACTTCACACAGCTCCCGGGGAATCCTCCCGAATGCCACGCGGCTCGTCCAGGAACCCCCAGCCAGAAATGTCTCTCCCGGAAATCCCTCCTCCTGCACTTCCCCAACCAATGGGAACTCTTGGGGAATCCCCAGAAATCCCCACGAGAACTCCAAAATAGTGCGAGAACTCAAAAGTAGCGGCAGAGGTGGATAGTAATGCCTCGCCTGTCAATCAATACTGTTGGCAAAATGCCAGGGGCCATACAGACTCGGCCGTGGCTCTCAGCATCTCCCCCTTTCTGTTTAATTAAAGAACAAGCAATGTGGCTTAGGGACCGTGCCTGGTAGGTTGTCCAATTCAACATATGGTTCTTACCCGTCATGGGATGAGCTGACCTCTAGGTGTCAGCCTCCTGTCTTAGGTTGGTACCACTGCAATTGGATCATACCCGTCACTGACTACCGGTCCAGCATACAGCCATACTTGTGGATAGGCCTTTGCACCAGTGGGGGGGTGAGGTTCTTTGCCTCACCTCTGTTGGCCCCCAAATTTTAGCTGGACGATCATGACAAGCAGAAGGGAGGAAGATACACCAAGCCAATTGACGGCTCCTTTTGGAAAAATTGTACCACCGATGACATCATCAGCAAAAATACCCCAACACTACCACAAGTCGCTGCACCAACAGATAGTTCACAATGCATACAGGTGAGCTCACAATGTGTCCAGGCAAGTTCTGCAAGCAGTTCAGTGATGGCTATTGTAGAAGCTGTAGATTGGTTTTATCTTTGACTTCACCAGCACTGGGATGAAGATAGGAATTCTGGCAATAATGGCTAAAGAAAAAATTATGTAACATTACAGAAGGCACTAAAAGAAAACAATTTTCTTAACAATTTACATTATCTTTAAGAGAATTATTAAATATAATGAAAAGGAAAGGTGAAAGTAAACAAACAGATCTGTTAACCTTCTTTTGTGTTCACATATTAAAACAATCTTTAACAGCTGTTTACCCAATTAAATTAAACCATTTAAATCACGTGAATTAAAAAAAAATATTTGGATCCATTTTATCATGAGCGCTCATCATATATGATATATGGACATACATACATTCAAACATATAACACAAAACACAAGTGTGCACACATAATATAATACATACAACACATAACATTATAGTAAAGGCCTTATAACTTTTTACAGGTGAAATCTCCATTGCAATGTTTAAAAACTCTATAGTCAAAAAATAGAACTGATCAGCAAAACATTAACCTAGGTCTGTATGAGCTCAAAAAACAAAATAGAACTTCATGATATGGCAAAGGGCAATAATAAAATAGATATTGAAAAAAGCATCCTGGTTCTGTTGCAGATGTAAGAATAGCCAAACTGGAGTTTTGGATATCAGTTGTTATGGATTTGAGCCAAATCATCTTCTTTTTGGTCTGTAGAAATCGCTTTAGTTAATCTTTCTGGAATCCAAATCGGCTGCTGTTCTCCCTGTGGAAACACATAAACAGACTCCCGACTCCAGACAATCACTGGGTCAGGACCTTGGTTAATCTCTCTGGAATCCAAATCGGCTGCTGTTCTCCCTGTGGAAACACACAAACAGACCCCCGACTCCAGACAATTACTGGGTCAGGACCTTTCCATTGTCCTGTTAGAATATCCTTCCAAAGTACCTTGGGCTTATGTACATTTTTTGGACACATATGCCTTTCCGCAGCACTAAGTCCTGATGAATCCAAATTTAAAAAGTTTAGAGTAAAAAGGGTTATTTTAAGTTTATCTTTGGGGAATATATACCCCTTCCCAATTCCTTCTTTTTGCTTTAATAAGTACATTTTAATAGTTTGATGAGCTCTTTCAACTATGCCTTGTCCCTGTGGATTGTATGGGATTCCTGTTATATGAGTAATGCCAAATGTTGAGCAAAATTGTTTAAAAGAGGTAGAAGTATAACCAGGGGCATTATCTGTTTTTAACTGTTTTGGAACACCCACAGTGGCAAAATTTTGTAAGCAATGAGCTATAACATCTTTAGTTTTTTCTCCGGCATGAAGGGAGCCCATCAAAAATCCAGAAGAAGTATCAACTGTAACATGCAAATATTTTAATTTTCCAAATTCTGGCAAGTGTGTGACGTCCATCTGCCAAATATGGTTAGGTATCAATCCTCTAGGATTGACTCCAAGATTAACTTGTGGTAAAAAGGTCACACAATTTTGACATTGTTTTATTATTTGTCTAGCTTGTTCCTTAGTTATTTTAAAACGCTTTTGTAAAGTATTAGCATTGACATGGAACCTTTTATGAAAATGTGTAGCTTCTTCTAGTGTAGAGAAAATATGTATGTCATGTGTAGTTTTATCTGCTAAATCGTTGCCCAAACTAAGGGCTCCAGGCAATCCTGTATGTGCTCTGATATGTCCTATAAAGAATGGATCTTTTCTGTCCCAGATTAGACTTTGTATAGCAGAAAACAAAGAGAAAACAGTAGAGGAAGGGGAAATCCTACCAGCATCTTCAAGGGATACTATAGCATTAACTACATACTGACTATCAGAAAATAAATTAAATACAGAATCTTTAAACATCACAAAAGCTTGTAAAACTGCATTAAGCTCTACCTTTTGAGCTGATTGTTTGGGTACTAAAAATGTAAAAGTTTGATCAGGGGTAACTACTGCTGCTGTACCATTATTTGACCCATCAGTGAATACATTTGGAGCATTCATGATAGGGGTTTTTCTTGTCATTTTTGGAAAAACTACAGGATGCGAAGACCAAAAAGACAACAAAGGATTAGATGGTAAGTGATTATCAAATGAAACATTAGATTTACACATGATTATTGCCCAAGTATTTAACTCATTAGCTAACTCATCAATTTGATCCATAGTATATGGAGTAATAATTTTATTGGGAGAAATTCCAAACACTCCCTTTGCTGCTTTTATTCCTTTGAGTATTAATTGTCCTACAGCCTCAGGATACCTAGTAAGAATAGTGTTAGGAGAATAAGATAAATGTATCCACAATAATGGACCTTCTTGCCAAAATACTCCTGTAGGAATATTTTTTGTTGGTATTACAATAAATAATAAAGGCAAAGTTATATCAATTCTATCCAAATGCATATTTTCCATATATGTTTCAATAATTTTTAATGCCTTTCTTGCTTCAGGCGTTAACATGCGGGGTGAATTTGGATCTGATGGACCTTTTAGGATATCAAATAAAGGTCCCAACTCTCCTGTTGGTATGCCTAGATAAGGCCTTATCCAATTTATGTCTCCTAATAACTTTTGAAAGTCGTTAAGTGATTTGAGTTGATCTACTCGTATTTGAATTTTTGGTGGACGGACCATGGTTGAGGATAATAGAACTCCTAAATAATTAATTGGAAAATTTAATTGTACTTTATCTATTGCTATCTCTAGATTATAATTTTTTAATAAATTTGTAAGTGTGGCATAACATTCTAGCAATGTGTTTTTATCTTTGTGTGCTAACAATACATCATCCATATAGTGAAATATTTGTAGTTTAGGATTTTGATTTCTAAGTGGCTGGATTGCTTTGTTAACATAAATTTGACACATAGTTGGGCTGTTAGCCATCCCTTGAGGGAGTACTTTCCATTCATATCTCTGATCAGGACCTTCATGATTCAGTGCAGGGATAGTAAATGCAAAATGTGGACTATCCTCAGGATGAATTGGAATTGAAAAAAAACAATCTTTAATATCTATAGCTAAAACGTACCAGGTTTTTGGCAAAGCAGACAATTGAGGAATCCCCGATTGAGCAGGTCCCATAATAACCATCTCATTATTAATGGCTCTTAAATCTTGCAATAATCTCCATTTACCAGATTTCTTTTTAATGACAAAAATGGGAGTATTGTAAGGAGATACGGAAGGTTGTATATGTCCCTCCGCTAATTGTTGTTTGACCAGGTCATGGGCTGCTTGTATCTTTTCTTTAGTCAGGGGCCACTGAGGAACCCATACTGGTCTATCTGATTTCCAAGTAATTTTTATTGCCTCAGTGACCCCTTCTGAAAACCCAGTCCATGTCTATTTATTCCCTGATCTATTTGAATTGGTGCTGCTATGCCTTGTTCTCCTAATCTTTTTTCTTTCCTGAAACCTTGTCTAGCCCTAATAGTGGGCGCATTTGGATTGATGTTATTTGTTAATGTCAAACCTAATTGATCTAGGACATCTCGTCCCCATAAATTTATAGGAAGATGATCCAATACATATGGCTGTATAGTTCCTTCACATCCTTCAGGATCCTTCCAATCTAATACCATTGCACTTCTATGGGGATTAGTTGCCACTCCTAGGCCTCGAAGCGTTTGAGTGGCTTGTTGTAACGGCCAATGTTTTGGCCATTCTTGACAAGATATGATGCTAAGGTCTGCACCCGTATCCAGTAGTCCATTAAATTCATGTCCTTGAATATTTAGTTTTAGCATGGGGCGAGAATCTAAATTTAAAGACAGCATAGCCCAATCTACACCTGTGGAGCCTAATCCCCTGGAACCTCTTTCTATAGTACTACTGGAAAATTTATCATGTAGGCTGGGTATTATTAATAACTGTGCTATTCTATCTCCTGGTGAAATTACTGATATACCCTTTGGAGAACTAGCTATAATTTTTATTTCACCTTCATAATCGGGATCAATTACCCCGGGACTTATCATAAGTCCTTTTAGCGTAGAAGAACTGCGTCCTAACAATAAGCCTACTGTTCCTTGGGGAAGAGGTCCTTTTACTCCTGTGGGAATGATTTGAACTCCCATCTCTGGAGTTAGTACTGCTCTGGCGGAGGCGCAGATGTCCAACCCTGCGCTCCCTCTGGTTCGTCTGATGAGAGATCTGATGGATAATGTGTCCTGGGTACTACCCTGATGGTGTTGCTGGGTTCCTCCATGGTGTTTCTGGGTTCCTCCAGTGCCCCGTACATTTGTGGTCGTGGGCCCCGGAGCATTGGGCCCCCCTGTCCGTTTTTTGGCAATGGAGCCTGATGCCTTTCTCCACGATATCGTGGGTAAACACTTGGTCCTTGTCTGTTTTTTGATAACGGAATACCCTCTATGGTGGTTTGAGAACGGCATTCATTAGCCCAATGTTTCCCTCTACGGCATCGTGGGCAAATACCCGGTATTCTATTCGTTTGATATCTAGCTTTGTTAAACCCTCCTCCTATGGGGCAACTCCTTTTAAAATGTCCTGTTTGATCACAATTATAGCATGTTTTTGGCCTGGCATCTAAAGCCTGTTGTACTGCTGCTAAGACTTGCCCTTGTTCATTAATGTCTCTACATAATTTAATATATGTGTTTAAATCTTCATGTCTCCATGGTCTAATGACCTCTCTGCAACAACGATTTGCTTGGTCATAAGCCAGTTGTTTTATAAATGGCATTGCCTGTTCTGTATCCCCAAAAATTCTGGAAGCTGCTTGAATAAGCCTATCTACAAATTCAGCGTAAGGTTCATTAGTTCCTTGTATTACCTTAGATAATTGACCTTGTAAACCTCCATGCCCCTGTAAAGTTTTCCATGCCCTAACCGCATCTACAGCAATTTGTGCGTATACGCCAGGATCATATTCAATTTGTTGCCGTTGACCCTCATAAGGTCCTTTTCCTAACAACATATCTAGATTTCTTTGAGGGTAACCGGCTGCTGCATTTCGTCTAGCTGTCTCCCTGCAAAATTCCTCATTGGCAACCTTCCATAACAAATATTGTCCTCCATTTAGCACAGATTTACACATACTAGCCCAATCTGCTGGCGTCATGTCCAAGTTGGTAATGGATTCGACCATGCTTACAGTGAACGGTGCTTGAGGACCATAGGTTGTTACAGCCTCCTTTAACTGCTTCACTGTTTTGAAATCTAAAGCACGGTGAATTCGCTGCCCTCCTGCCTGCTCAAGTACAGGGCATGCTAATCTTTGAGGTCCTGTCTCAGGATCCCATCTATCAACTACGGGGTTTGAGGGCCACTCAGCTATCTCCATAGGGGGAGCTGTTGGTTGAATTACGCCCTCTGGTGATAGAACGGTGTTAGTAGCAGCCTCCTGTTGTAGCTTTTTCCCTAATAGCTGTTTCTCCTCTAAGCTTTCTTCCTTTAAATTTTCTTCCTCTGTCTGACTAGCTTGAGAGACCTTCTCTTTTGCTTGATCTAAAATGTCTTTCTCCATGGTCTGAACCTCTAACAATTTACTTAACACTCTTTCAGTTTGTTTTTTACTAATTTCTAATCTGTTATAAAGATAACGCAACCCAATAAGATAACACAAAACAAAACCGAAACAGAATGAAACAAAAACGGAACAAAAAATCGTTGTATCAATTTTCCTATTTTCTTGACATGTGCATTTGTGGTCTATTTCTATCTCTTCCTCAGGGGTGAACAACTTCAAACCTTGAGCCAACCATTTTTCCCAATCTGCCTGAGAAAATTCTAGGGATAGGCAGCTTGAAACAAACACAAAACAAATCAAAACAAGAACACATTGTTTTTTAAAATGGTCACCCATTCTCTCGCCTTCCCTTAGGGGCAAGCAATTTCACTTACCCCGAAGCTTCAGACGTTCCCTGTACGGGCCACCAATTGCTGCAGTCTGGCTGGGCACAAATCATGAGCCACTGAAGCAAGAACAAACTTTATTTTTGAACTGCAGGAAAACACTTCACACAGCTCCCAGGGAATCCTCCCGAATGCCACGCGGCTCGTCCAGGAACCCCCAGCCGGAAATATCTCTCCCGGAAATCCCTCCTCCTGCACTTCCCCAACCAATGGGAACTCTCGGGGAATCCCCAGAAATCCCCACGAGAACTCCAAAATAGTGCGAGAACTCAAAAGTAGCGGCAGAGGCAGATAGTAATGCCTCGCCTGTCAATCAATACTGTTGGCAAAATGCCAGGGGCCATACAGACTCGGCCGTGGCTCTCAGCACCACCCTGAGCACCCACGGCAGCTGCGGCCTTCCATTCGCCCCTCTTCAGCTTTAGGATCCACCAAGTCTGATGCTGTTTGACTTCTCCTTAGAACAATCGCCCTGAATTACTCAGAATCACTCCTGAGGGGCTCCAGAATCACTCGGATCGCTGTAGCTGCAGGGCTCCTACAACCCCCCGTGGAGGAGCTGAGGACACTGAGTGACCGTCTGGCTCTGTTTGCAAGTGTGTCGAAGGTTTAGTTCCCACTGAGAGATGTAGGAATTCATTTCTGTGCCATGTTTTCCCATGTGGCATGGCTGGAGCTCTCCAGTGAGGATCAACCCAAGCCGAGGTTCTCTGGTTGGTCTGGAAGGGCCAGTGGGTGCTCATGAGGCAGGAGGAAGACAACTGCCGTCCAGTGTGTGTGCAGAGGCAACCTGTGCTCCTTGAGCCATTTCATCACCAGTTTTCTCATTTACATTTAAAAGTGAAAAAAGAATCTGAATGTTAAAGGAAAAATGCTCCGCAAGGCAATCTCAGGAAAGGAGCTGGGCTAACCATTCAGAAAGCATTTTTTTTATGTTTTGAACAACCAATAATTAAAAAAAAGCATTTTTTTTAAACAAAAGTGGCGGGTCAGGAATGGGCAGAACATCGCTCTGGACAAGCCTCGAGTCCTTCCTAGAGCCCAGCGTGTAATTGGTGGCTTGCTCCATGCCTGCCAGGTGTTGGTGACTCGCTGCAGTCCTGCGGGGCTCTCAGGCACACGTGACCCTCCCATGTCCAGTTGTCACAGTGACTGGAGGGCAGAGGCTGTTGGCCAGGGCCGGAAACGACCGTGAAAAGACTCAAGCTTGAGGCGCCCCTGCAATCTACTGCAGGCAGCTGAAATGGAAGCATGGGATGTTTCCTCAGTGCGGTTCTTACATTTAAATCAGGTAGAAGACTGCAAGGAGTCAAATATCATCATCCTTATTTCAGAAAGGACTGACAGCCTGTCAAAGTCATTCCCTAGGAGAGGGGCCCCAGGAGGCTGGCACCACAGCTGATGTCCCCACTGACTTCAGGGGAGCCCGCCACGTCACTCCTGGGAGGTGCCCGCAGGCGGAGCTGGCGAAGGCATTTTCAGCTTCTCTGCTTAACTCACCGCAGTGTGCGATGACCCGAGGTCTTCATCACGGGCCTATCAAAAATAAGAATGTTTTTATGATGTCAGTTTTGAAACTTACAATGAAGTTTTATATATTTAGTTCCACATGTGACTGATTACAGAAAAGAGTGTTTAAAATCATAGTGTCTTTTATAATGCTGTAATTAATCCAGGACCATTCTCCAAAAGCAACTCAATAAAATTATAAATAGCTTTTAAATATTTTTCCCCCCAGAATGCTCATGATTCTGCGGCTAACTTGTGCATGCTTTTGGAAAGACTGTGTGGGAAAACACCGGAGTTGACGGTGAGCCCAGCCAAGACGTCAGAAGTTGACCTGTGCCCTGTTGTACACAGGCAGGCCCAGGGAGCAGGCCTGGCCAGAGCACAGTCACCGCACAGCACACCAACGCCTGGGTTGTTCGTGCTGGGTGGGTATTCCAGAGTCCGTATGTGAGCGACAGCTTTCAGAATCCCTTTCTGTCCTTTGGAAGGACCACACTTGGATCTGCATTGTTTGCCAACTCTTGTGGATCAGGGGACTAAGTGTCAATCTGGAGGGAGCTCAGGCTGGCAGCCTGGAGGCCCATGGACCCGGCTGATGGCCCTGCATGTCTGGCCTGTGGTGTCCAGTGGAGCTGCTAGGGCCTGTGGGATTTGCAGGGACGCCGGGCGGGTGACCTCCACTCACCTGGGTGTGGATGACCTCTCCGTCCCTTTGATCAGGGAAGAAACTCTTTGGTGTTGTTGGTTTCTGTAGTCAGCCCCATGCCCTCCTTCCTGTCTGCAAAGCATCCTGACTGTGGCTGCCCTGGTTCCATGGAGGCAGGGTCCCAGAGGCAAGTGCCCTGAAGGGTGGCCGGTCAGGAGATGGACCGCTTTAGGGCCTGGGAGTCCTCCCAGCCAGAGCTTTCCCCTGGCCCAAGCCACGGCTCAGAGGAGAATTCCTGGTTAGAGTTTGAAGCAGCCTGACCCAGAGTTTCCATGGCACCTCTTGAAAGTCACTTAAAACAGCAGCTTGGTTGCTGTATAGAAAAAGGGACCTCGTGCCACCACACTGGTGTCTGACTCTGTGGGACGAAAGGCAGCCTCCAGGAGACACTCCTCGTCCACTCCTGCCCTGAGGACAGAGCAACAGTCTCAGCGTGGCAGACTCCTGTTTCACCCAGGCCTTCCTCGGGGACAGGGACCTGTCACCTCCACCGCTGACCCCGGGGGACTCAGTTGGCTCAATGTGGAAGTTCCTGGAAGTTAAGAAGGGTGCTCACGCAGGTTTGTTTTCTGCCTTCTTAAGGCCAGGGAAAGCCCGCCCCGGGGCGGGCTCTGAGACAGGTTGCCCTCCCTAGGCCTGTTTCCTGCCGGCACTGAGCACGGAGGATTGGGAACCTGAGATAAGGTCCCTGTCCTAACATGCCCTGCTGTTTTCCAAACAAAACCTAAAACCCAAGCACGGGTGACATTAAACTGGAGCAAACCCACGGCAGCCCCCACCCTGGTGCCTAAAGCCACAGTGGTTCAGCGGTTGGCTGCTGAACACACACACAAACAAACACAAGATGTGAATCTCCCCACCAACAGTTTCCGAGGAAACTTGAGGCGTGCATGTTAGAGTGGAAGGAATTCTTGTCTCCACTTCTGTCATGTTCTCATCTCCTTCTTTCCCAGTGAGCGGCTCTGCCATTGCCGCCATCCCTGGAGCATTTGGGACACACTCATGTGCTGGTTTTTCACTCTTCTCCAACTGGGTGAACTAAATGGCTCCTGTGCCCTCTGCCCAAATGCAGACCTGGGTGGTACACTGAGAAGCCGTGGACGGGACATCACACGTGATCAAATCACACTTGAAAATACACCAATGGCACCACATGTCAAGACAGCGCCCCGCGGTGGATAGGCCACCGAACCATGAGTGCTCTTCCAGCGGAGCAGAGACCAGGTGTCCTGCCACAGTGGAAGACCCTCCTGGGGATCCTGTGGAGAGGTCTTTGAAGACCCAACGACACAGGCACAGCTCTGATGACAAACTGACAGATCAGTTGACACATGGCCCTCTTCCACTTCTGGCTGCACGCTTGCTCTTGCAGCATCCGTCTGTGCATCCGGAACATGAATTGACTCTTGTTTAAAACCGTCAGCTGCAGGCATGGTCAGCTGCAGGCATGGTCAGCTGCAGGCATGGTATGCCTGGCTTTTGCATTTCACCCACAGGGGTGAAATAGATGGCTAAATCACCGTGAAGGGAACAGGAGCAAACCTGGAGAACCCCGCGCTCCGCTGGTATCGAACATTCCTACCACTTCTGTGTCTGATGGCTTTTGAAGTTGCATATGGCAGCATAAAAGCAAATCCAGAGTTTTCACTTAAAACACTGAAAATATTGGAAACCTCACAAGAACCACAGGTGAGGCCTCAATTCCACTGTCACCTCAAGGTATTTTCACAGCACACAACAATGACGATTTATTTACATGTATCTTTGTCCTGGGAGAACAGGTGTGGCTTTTAGAGCTTTATGCAACATAAACATGTCTAGCCACTGGGATTACATATGGCACACACCTGTAATCCCAGCGGCTCAGGAGGCTGAGACAGGAGGACCAGGATTTAAAAGCCAGCCTCAGCAGAAGTGAGACACTAAGCAATTCAGTAAGACCCTGTCTCTAAATAAAATACAAAGTAGGGCTGGGGATGTGGCTCAGCGGTCAAGGGTCCCTGAGTTCAATCCCTGGTACCAAACACACACACACACACATAAAAAAAAAAAAAAACATGTCTAGTATAGTAGTAAATTAAAACTCATGATCCTGGTTAATTACTAGTGTTGAAACCAATTTGCTTCATTTGTGAGTAGGAAAGATTTCTCTCATAACATATGCATTACTTTACAGAATGATTCCACAGAAACCCCAGACCAAGGAAGGATTCCTGTGGCCGATGATCTCAGCGGCAGGCGACTTGAAGTGCACGTAATCCTGCCCTCCCCTCAGGGCTGACCTCGCCTCTAGACTGCATTGGTTGCTCCTTTTGAGAGCAGCACACAGCTTGAACTGAAGGTCAGAGCTGGCAGGAAAGAGAATCAAAGGGCAAAAGTGTGAATCTCACTACTGTGCTGGGATCGGGCACCAGCCTCGCCTCCACCGTGGGCTTGCTCGGTAAACGGGCACGCTCCAGCCCCCAGCAGGAGGAACCAGCGAGGGCCGTCCTCAGGGTCAGCTGCAGCAAGGCCAAGGACCAGAGGCCACTGGCCCCCAGCTCTGAACCACAGGATAAATAGTTCAAGGTCCTATAACCAACCTGATAGGAGGAGCCAGAGAATTGGGAGAATTTCCTGTGATGGCACGGAACTTAATTTAAAAGAAAAGAGTTCTGTTGACTTGGTAGGTGGATGGCTTTAATTTAGCAAAGAATCCATCCACCAAGAGTTTATTTATTCTCTTTATTTTCTCAAAGTCCTTCCAAAAAAAAGCTCTCTTCTTGAAAGAATTACAGGGACTTTGTGTATGCTCTGGTCGTCTCGATTAAGAGTCTTCAGCTGTTCTTCCCATTGTGAAGGGAAAAAATCAAGAATCATGTGTTCTGTTCTGGTAAATGTCTGTTGGGCAAAGCCAGGCTTTTGTGTATTCACACAGAAAAATGGGAGTTTTGTTTGAAATGGCTGTATTCTTGCCTGAGGAAATGTGCGGACTGTTTTGGATTAGGGTGTTTATGAGAAAGTCTTTCTGACACTTCAGTGAATGAAGAAGTATCTGGCCTGTGGCTGCTGCCACAGAAGGGCCAGTGCTGGGTGCCCCAGGCAGGGCACGGAGGGGCCAGTGCTGGGTGCCCAAAGGCGGGACACACCTAGCAGCCGGTTGGGCTTCCACGCTGCTCACAGGCTCCATGACAGATGGGAGACGGTGCAGCCTCTGTCCTTCCAGGAGCAATCTTTGCCTTTTGAGCAACCTACGCTTGATGGAAGGTAAAGGGTCCAAGAGGTCTCACTCGGGCTGGGGCTCAGTGCTAGAGCGCTGGTCTCCATGTGTGAGGCACTGGGTTCGATCCTCAGCACCACATATAGAAACAAGGTACTGTGCCCGTCTTCAATGTAAAAAAAAGAAAAAAAAAGTCTTTTTTTAAAAATGAGGTCTCCCTAGCCCAGCCAGGGTGCTCCCCGGTCTCACAGCTCAGGAAGCCCCTGTTCACAGCCAGCTCTGAACCCCGAGGAGGGTCCCTGTGAATGGAAGGCTGTGCTCCCCGCTGCCCCGCGGAGGAGACTGAGCCTCAGGGAGGTGACCGGGCCCACTGCGGGTGCAGCCTCGGCCTGGCGGAGCCCGCGGCCACCACCGGCTTCCCTGTGCTGGCCGGCCCTCTGGGGAGCCAGGTGCCGCAGGGCCGCAGGGCCGCAGGGCCGCAGTCAGGGTTCTTTCCCTTACAAAGAAACCAGAAATGAGCTCAAAGCGTAAAAGGGGGGGCTGGGGCTCAGCGGTAGAGCGCGCGTCTGGCATGGGTGAGGCCGTGGGTTCGGTCCTCAGCACCACACACATGTATGTGTCCACCCAGAACTAAAATCACACACACACACATACACACACACACAAAATAAGCCAACCAGGAGGACATTACTGCAAACCCAGGTACGTCTCCGAAGGGTGCCGGGCTCCAAAAGGCTGAGCTCCTGCTGGGGGCCAGGACCAGCCGGTCTGCGGAAGGACTGGGCAGCGCAGGCCGACCACCTACCAGGATCGCTGACCTGCGGCGCCGGGCCCGCGCAGTCCACCCGCTGCAACCGCAGCCGCATTCCCCCAGAACCGGGCGTTGACCGCACCTTGCCGCTCCGTGGGTGTGAGCAACGTGAAGCATTTGCTAGATATTAAAATTTCACACAAGACACTGCAGAGCTGATGAGGGCAGATGACTTTACATTTTCTACTTGGTAAAGTGATTTGAGTTTCTGAATTATAAATGAATATTTTTAAAGACTTTAGAAACATTTTTATGAGGCTGTTCTCCATGGGGAAGAAAATGAGGCCATATTCTCTAATGCTGGTCACCAGAGTCCCTGACAGGGATGCTGCAGCAGGAAAATGAGGGGACATTAGGACGGTTTCTCTCGCCAGGAAAGTCGTCAACACGTCCATATAGATGGAAACCTCTCGTAGGTTACTTTGGTTTTCATTATCTCCAGGCGATAGTGATGCTTTTATTTTTCACTTGGTTAAGGGGGAACAAGAATCTATGTGGTGATTCCTACTGATGAGGCCCTCGGTGTCCCTGCAGCAGGCAGGCAGGTCAGGAAGCTGCCCTGCGCCTGTGTTAGCATCACTTGGCCCCCGACCGTCCTCACTGGTGCAGCAGGACAGCCGTGCGAAGGGTTGTGTCGATGGCCCTCAGTTCCGAGGGACACAGAGCAGGTGTGACTGTGATTAGGGCTGGCCCACGAGACCCGGTCTGTCCTGGAGTCCCACTCCTGCACAAAGACTTGCCCAGGGAAGAGCCGTCTGCATGGAGAGGGCCTCCAGTGTCTCTCCCTCCTTTGTTGTTCCTGTGGGACAGTTTGGGGGGACCTGCACTGTTAAAGCAGTGGCTCTTGCTTGGTCATGCAGCTGTGGCCCTGCGGGTTCCGTTCCTGTGGGGCCTTTCAGCACCGCTCCCTTAGGAGGGGAAGGCAGGCCTGAGCCTAGAGCCTGAGAGGAGGCATGAAGGCCCTGCCTCCCTCCCGGCTCTGAGGCTTTCGGGGCACTGAGGAGCTCCGGCCCCCAACTGTGTTGTCCTGCCTCAGGAAACAACCCGACCGTCCTCGCGCTCATGGTGCGTGACTCCATGTCCAGTAGGTTTCCCGTCAATCACCCACGCCTCATTCAGATGCCAGCAACTCACTCCATGGTGGACTGAGATGGAAGACTGTGCCTCAAACAAGGATTTTATGAAGTTTGACTTAATATTCGTATGGAATCTTTGTAAAAGAAAACCCAGGTACCAATAAAAATAAAAGATGGCAATATCGTGAATGACTGCCCATTTAGAGATGTGCATGCTATAAAACAAGGGAAAGAAAGTGAACATAAACATTCTTTTCAGGTCTTCGTGTGTGTGTGGATGGTGGGCCTCAGTGGACTAGAAGCCAGCGGAGCCTCAGAGCACAGCCAGGTGGACCAGGCAGCTCACGGGAACCTGCAGAACACAGGGAATGGCAGCCGTGCGGCCACAGCTGGTGGGGCACCGCAGCTCTTCCTGGGTGTCACATGCTGCAGGGAAACAGCACTGACCTGGACACTGTGACACAGCAAGGCACGGCGAGCCGAGCAAGACAGGGTGGGAACGAGGCGAGCCGCCTCAGTCTCCCATCTGGCTGCCCACCAGCCTCCCGCAGAGGGTGATAGGAGATGATATGGTGGTCACCTGATCCACTGTGCACCACTGGGCTGTTGTCTGGAGGAGTCCAGAGACTGAGCTGTATTTGTGACCACAGTTTGGAGAAAACAAAAAGCGCTTTTGGGCTGCATTGAGGGCGACAGGATTGAGGTAACTGGGAAGGTCTGGAAAGCAGGGGTAGGCCCCACACAGCGGCTCAGGCCAGTCCAGAGTGGCTCTGCGCCTTCCTACATTCTGTTTACACTGTTCACAAATGACACAGACGATCTGAGAGAGTCAGAGAGTTCAGCAAGGTTTATTTAAAGAAAAAAAAAAGAGAGAGAGAGAGAGAGAGAGAGATACCTCCTGTCCATCGTGGTCCCCAAACTTACTCCTTGAGGTTAGCAATTTTCAACTTTTAGACATTTGATTGCTTATTCATTTAGCACTCAACCCTATTTCTGAGTGACCTCTTCTGGTTTCTCAATGCCTTCCTATCTCCCTGGCAGCCAACCCACCCTCTCACCCACACACTCACCGCCACTTACAGGCATGGTCCCCCCAGGCCAGCCTACCAGGCACCACGGTCTGCTGGGAGCCATTAGCCAAGTAGGTATGACAATTTCCTTGCCAGCGTACCCCATGTTGCTGACATTGAATGTAGGTGACCTTGCTCAAGGACCAGGACGGATTAGGGTGTTCCCAGTTTAAGATAATCGGGTTTAGGGCGTTCCCAGTTTAGGTTCCAGGTTTAAGGTTTAAGATTATTCCTGCTGGGAATAGGGCGTATCCTGCTACCTGAGTTCCCCTTGAGTTCTCAGTCAGATTCAGACAGTATATTTTGGAGATAGAAGCCCAGTGGAGTGGATTTGGGCAGAGAACGTGGATTTCCCCAGAACGTGATTGTAGACCGCTGTTGTGAGTTCGGGAATAAAGAGTTGCTGTTTGAATCTACAAGCTGTGTGGTGGCTCGTGATTGTGTGCCCAGCCAGACTGCGGCAACGGTCCACCTCTACAGAACTGCGAGAAGCCCCATTCTTATCACAGCGGGTGCAGGAAGCAGTTCCAACCCAAATATTGCCAAGTCCTACCTCCTTTCCCTGCCTTTACACCTGGTGCCTACAAAACGTTAAAATAGACAACTATGGATTATTTTTATAATACTAACAGCCAACTAGAATTAACTAGGAAGAAGGCCGGCGCCTCTCTGTTTGACGGCAGAACTGCTGGTCATCGTGAGTGCTCACACTGGGTGCCCAGCCAGTCAGTGCTCAGAGAGGGGACCTGGTGGGAGCAAGAGGGAGTGGAGCTGTGCCAGCTCCTCTTCCAGCCAGGAGGGCGCACCTCCCCTCAGGGACTCCTGCTTGGGCCTGCGGGACCGCTCTGCTTTGCTGGGGAAGGAGCTGCTAGGACGGAGTACCTGCTGTCCCTGGCTGCCCAGCCCGCGCTTCCTTTCCCCTCACCAGAGCTCGCTCCTCACTGTGGCCGGGATCCACAGATCTCACTGTGCCTGCCATTCTCTGTGACATCTCAACACGTGAGAGTACACATAAAACAAAATGAGGGCACAGCTGCTCACGGCAGGACCTGCGTTTGCAAATGAGGGATCATCACCGCATCAGATGTTCTTTCCAAGGTCAGGAGGCACAAGATGCTTAATGAAATTTGCTATAGCCTGAGTCAGTAAGAAGAATGAGCAGAACTTGGCTTGTCAGCCTGTAGTACCATATCACGCCTTAAGGGATGGTACATATCTTTGTCCAGATAATCACACGTCTGGCTCTACAAATAACTTGTGTCTGCTCTTCTAGCGGAGCAAATTACAAGATGGCTTTTGGGGCTGGGTATGGTTTGGATACGGATGTAACTGGCAGCGGTCTCATTCTTTGCTGGTTTTGATTATATACAATTTAGTTTAATAGCAGAGTAGCACAGATTTCAAATTTAACCTTGGTGTGGCTCTCACCACTACACAATAGAGAGAAGTCACGACCAGGGGTCCTGACGGACAAGGTCCTGGCAGGATGGATAGCTAGGCGACTGCAGTTTGTGCTACAGGCTGCAGAAGGTGGAGGAGGCGGCGGCCAAGGTCTGCAGCTAGTTCCAGAGAGGTGCGCATGCGCATGAAGGCCACGGAGGCAGGGTGCGCATGCGCAGCAGTTGTTTTGCCGGCAACAGAAGCGGGCGAACCGTCTACTCTCTTATAACCAGCTTAAGCTCCCAGTCCTTCATGTCCCCTGTTGGAGATTGTTGAAGAGCTCGAGGACAGACTGGCCACCACTGACCACCGTGTCTTAGGCACCCACCGATGTACGAGCGCTGTGGACACCCGCGGGTCTCTTTGTCTCTGTGTCCACACTGGAATGGAATGGATTTTTTTTTTTTGCAGTGCTAGGACCCAACCCAGGGGCCTCCAACACTGAGCTCCACCCCAGCCCTTTTTATTTTTTATTCCGAGACCAAGACAGAGTCTGAGTCACCCAGGTGCCCCCCCGCACTGGGGCTGCAGGCGGGACTCCCTCACCTGCCGCCTGAGTGAGCCGCAGGGCCAGAGGCCGTTGTGCCACCGCTTGACCCAGCTGCCCAAAACAGTGCCTCGTGCTTACTTGTTCAGTAGGTCGATTGGTAACATTTTGGGGATATAAATTTCCAAGTTGGTATTCTAAAACATTATTTTTAATGACTTTGAAATCATGCTCTAATTCACTTAACCACTCTTCATTTGATGGCCACTAAGTACTTTTCTTTTAATTATATGAAGATGACATTTTTATATCTTAATAGTGCTACTTCTTTTGCACATCTAATTTTATTTAATAAAACAGAACTTATAGATGATAATAATTATTACAGAATAATTGCAGTAAAAATTCTTAAATCCTGAACTAAATAAAATGTATCTGAAGTTATATATTTAAATTCAATGTTGGCTTTTGGCTTTACATAGGTAATTTTATTCTGAAGAGATATATACCCGTTTACCAAGAGGTTTTTTAACTAAAGACGTGACACAAAATTTAGTCAAAACTCTTTGTGACATGTGACATCGATTATCAAGTATTCCTGATATGCAGCAATTTTCAGCACATAGAGGATACTTATTTATGTGTAATGTGTCTATTTTGTGTACTGTTGGTTTAAGCAAGCTGGTGTTTTGATTGGAGTTTTTATGTTTATTTATAAAAAAAGATTTGTCTATCATTCTCTTTAACAACATAATCTTTGTGAGTTTCTGATTACAGAAGATTGGCTAGGTTCACTGAGAACGTTTATTTAAACCCTTCCTATGCCTGGAATAGTTTATTTACATGCATTTAAAAATGTTCCTTCAAGTTTTAAAGAAACCAGCAATAAACCTCTTGGGAACTGTGGATTTGAATAGCTGAGCACTGAAAGGATCCCGTTGAGGTGGTTGTCCTGAGCCAAGCACGACCCCAGGGCCCTCAGCTCACCGCCTGTGGAGCTGCGCGGCTGTCCTTTCCTGACCTGAGCCTCTGCTCTGCTGACCAGAGGCCAGTCTCCACCTCACCATGGCACACAGGGCATCCCCACCCTGGGTACTCTGTCACTGCACCCACCACCACAGGGACCCCGACGGTGCCGCCCAGGGGGACAAGAGCAGAAGGAAAGTGCCATCTCCTGGGCTGCCTGCCATAGTGAGTCCTCTCCTGTGAGCCGAGATTGAGGGGCGTAAATCAGACGCAGCCCTCCTCCACCCGCAGGCCTGGCCTCCCCTCTCATCTGCGGAGACCTCAGGCCCGAGCTGACTCCAGGGTGCTGGGCACCTCTCTTCCTTCTGCCTGGCCTCTTCTGCGCTGGCTCTCAGCCTCATGGAGATGTTGCGGTGTCATAAAGAAGGGACTGTTGAGGGGCAGTGGCTCTCCCACCCTCGGTGGACGACCTGGCCTGAGATACACAGGCCCATGTGGGCACCTGTGGCTGCCAGGGAGCTGGGAGTGCACCACAAGGTTTTGACATTTACCCCAGGACAGGCAGCTTCCTCAGCAGAGTGGACAGAGAAGGACGGTGCTTTTCCCTGGGCAGCTGATGGCCTGCGTCCAGAGCTGCGAGGGGTGGGTTGCTGTGGGAAGCTGGGTCTCCGGACGCCTGGTCCATCTGCACTCCCCAGTGGGGTCGATGCCTCCTCTGCTGGGCGCGGTGTCTGTGGTGCGGGGCGGCGTCGAGTGGCAGCAACCTGCCCTGGCGTCCACCTGGCTGCTCTCAGGAGGGCTCCCTGGGCACCCACACACCCAGCCAGCTCCAGGCTGCTGAGGACGGCTGCTGTGTGTGGGTTTCCTAGAGAAAGGAAAAGCAGGGGAAGGGTGCGGGATGTGGCTGCTCAACAGCTCGTTCCAGTCCCCTGCTACCCGACACCCTGCGATGCTTTCAAATTACAAAGAGGTCCCTGGTGACAGCCAGGACCTCAGCTGCTCCGAAACCGATGACAGCCAAGACAGTAGCAGGTTTCCCTTGTTGGATGGGGTAGCCTCCCTCTAGAAATCTCTGCTGATTGGAAATTGATAAAAGAACCCCCAGTGCCAGGAGGTGACTCAATGCCATCTGTTTGTTCCCCTTGCAGTGGGTGGCTGCAGTGACCCAGGGCTTGGAGGGAACACCCAGAGGGGCGGGGGAAAGCCAAGGTCCTGGCATCCAGGATCAGGGCACACGAGAGTGCCAGACCACACATGCACATGTACACACACATGCACAGGTACACACATGCATGTACACACACATAGACACATGCACACGTGTACACTCACAAACACATCTATACACAAACTTATGCATACATACACACATGTACACTCTCAGATATGCTCACATGTAAACACACAATACACACATTCACACACATACTCACATACTCCCACACACATGCACACATACGTATATGACACCAACACACATAAACCCACACAAGCCCACCCACAGACATACACAACATACATATAGCACACCCCCACACAGCACACATACATTCTTACACATGTACACACACACACACACATACACTCTCACACACTCATGCTGAGTGTTTTGTACACGGACACTCTTTCCCCGACAGCAGTGGAATCAGGAGGGTGGTGACACCCTGGCTGAGCCATGCAGAGACTTCTGGTCTAAGTGAGGATTTTAACTTTCATGGTGAGATATTTGGGGAAAGAGAGATAAATTCAGAAAATTAATCATGGATTTTTAAAAGTCTTCATATGTCATAATTAAACAAGGCACCCTCGAGGGCTGAGGCACCGGCCACATTGGGGTAGAGGAGCCCAGTGTCCACCTGCCCAGGCCCACCTGGGTGGCTTCAGCTCCACAGGGCCAGTGGCCCCTGAGGGCCCTGCTGCTTTCTCCTGCAGATGGGCAGAGCCATTAGAGCACCTGCGGACTCTGTCCAGACCTGGCTCTGGATGATCCTGCCTCTCTGCTGTCATCCCAGGGTGCACCTGGTCTATCCAGCCAGATGGACTCACTCTTGACCTGACCATAAACACACCCCTCTTTCTGACCCAGATCGAGAGAGCCGACTGCTCTTGCTGCAGCGCAGCCCCGTGCACCTGTCCATGAGCCCCCTGCGGGTGTGCCCTGAGCATTCAGCTCTGTCCCCTGCTCCTCTTCTCGGCAACCCTGAACTGCAGAGAGCAGCGTCTTGTCACTGGGGCTGGTGAGCCACGCTCCAGACCTGCCAACAGCCTGCTCTACCAAGGTCCCCAAGGCTGAAGTCTTGGAAGCACTGTGTGTGCCGCCTGGGCACTGGATGGACACTGAGGAGGCCAGGCGGAAGGTCAGGTGTGCAGGACCTCGGGAGGTTTTAATGGCTGTCACTTTCTGTCCTCTCTCTGAGTAAAATCACGCTCCACACACCTCCGTGACCTCATTCTTCAGTGACTTCACCCAGGGCTGATGCTCAGGGTCTGTGAGTGTGGGCACGGGTGACAACACCATGTGTCCCCTGAGATATGCCCATGTTACCCTGTTTCCACCTGAAGCACGGCTCTCATTGGTGTGTGTGTGTGTGTGTGTGTGTGTGCATGTGTGTGTGTTTATGTGGAAATAACTGTGAAGCAGCGCCCAGGGCACTGGAATCCCAAGCTTGCCTCAGGTCAGCCTGGAACCCGAGGCTGATGGCCCTGAGCACCTGGGCCAGAGCAGCCCTGGAAGGGAGAAGGGCGCTCCCCACCAGAGGGGCAGGGAGAGTCCGGGAGGCACAGCGGGCCGGGGTCCGCCCCACCCACCTGCTGACTGCACATGGATCCTTCAAGCAACTGCTCAACTCCCTGGGCAGCTCTTCATGGTGACCTTTCAGCCTGTGGGCTAGAGCTGAACAGAGCACCGGCTCTCAGGTCCTTCCTCTAAATGGAACATCAGAAGGTTCCCGCTACCTGTCGCCTGCGGCAGACCAATGTTCCAGACCACCGCGTGACAGGCCCAGCGAACACCCGCGCTCCAGGGGCAGCACTTACCCAGCCCCCGATTCCTTTGTGATTTTATGATGAACTATTTTTTAACATCAGAAAGAGTTTGTTTTGCATTTCAGTAGAGGAATATTGCATACCGCAGCGTTGGTGTTAATACTTTGCACTTCATAAGTGATTTTTACATTTTACACTTTTTCAGTAAAACATATGACAGTTTTATGTAAATGTTTTCTTTCTTTGAGATGAAAAGTGGAAACTGCCCTCTTTCCAGTGCTTGCCATGTGCTGCCTGGCACCAGGATCACCCTGACAGATAGGTTAGCAGGTCAGAACCACTTCAGACACACCCACGGGAGAGGGCTGTAAAGAAGGCGCGCTCTGCTGTGTGTCTGGAAGGAGCCCGAGGCCCTCTTTGCTGGCTGCACATGCAGAACAGGGTGGGGCAAGGTCTAACTCAGGCAGGAGCAGATCTCAGGCTCCTCTGTCACCTCAATGGAAGATGGTCCAGCGCACAGATCTACCAGGCACCTTGGAGGGGCACGTCACTAAATGCAGGGGCCATCACTGCTGTGGCAGGGAGCCCACCCTGCACTTCCACACCTGCCTCCCAGGTCACCTGGACCAGAACAGGGGGTTGTACTTAGTGGCCGCTGTCCTTGACACGCATGCTGTTATATCTCTTACGGAACATCCCCACGCGCCGGCCGTCCCCAGGCTTTGGCCCACCTTGGCTGGGGAGAAGGTGCGCAGCCACAGCACTCGGCTCCGTTCCCTGCTGGTGTCCTTTCTTTCCCCCGAGCCTGTGAGTTGCACACTGTGCACCGCGGGTCACCACAACCTCTGTACCTGGGCGTTGTTTGGGTCACGCTTGCATTAACAATTGGCCCAAGTTACACCTTAGCTTTCCTTTCTGGTTGTGTGGGTTGTTGCAGTTTTAACCCAAGAAGACGCCTTTACATGGCCGGAGTCCCCCGTTATTTCCAAGCTAGTTGATTGAAGGGGTGGCTGTTTGGAGGTGACCTGTGAGGGCAGACCCGACCAGAGGACACTGCACGTGGGAGCTCTCGGCTCTGGGCACCCAGAGAAAAGATGCTTAAAATAAACAAACAAACGGGCTTCCTTTCCATTCTGATATCTCAACGAGCGTCTATAATCCCCCCACATCTGCAAACACAGCCAAGTGGCGCATACACAATCAAGTGGCCTGCGCGGTGACACCAACTCCTCTGACAGCCAGCGTGGGCGACGATGTTCAGCGCTTCCCACTCATTTTCTCTAATTGGAGAGAAATTTACATATAATCACAGTTGCAGCATGGAACAGGAGAGAGCTATTTTAGCCATTTAATATTCCACTTTAAAAGCTATGGATTACAGCTTTAAAACATGGATAGCTCTTTAATTCAAAATTCCCATGATTGTACCCAGATATGCAGAATATGGTGGAATCAAGTTGTGGGAGATCTTCAAAATGTCTGTCGCCTGTTGCAATTCCATGTCATTTGACCTCTTGTCTTTTCTTGCTGAACCAACATTCTTCTCTCAAGGTGGACTTGGAATTTATTATTAAACTTTGAGGTGGATGTTGTAAACTTTTAGAGTGTCTGTTTAATTAAGATTGTTAAAATGAGGTAATGTGCCTATTAAATAGCTCTTCCCCAGGATCTTGGCCTTTGGCATAGGTGGGCCGACCCAGCACAGTGGTACTGGAGCCCGCGGCTGCTCTGGAAGACTGACCTGAGGCACAGCTTGGGCTCTGTGACCCGTCTGCTTTCTGAATGGCTCTGAGATCCTGGGGTTCCCTGCAGCCCAGAGGCCAGGCTCATCATCAGGATTCTGGTCCTGGCATCTCCCTGGCGTTTTGGGGACAGCTATCTCCTGGAGGAAGGCCGTGGCATGCTCGAGGGCAGGTGGCAGTTCTGGCATGACCCTGCCCTGGGGCTGCGCGTGCCCGTGTTTGGTGAGTGTCCCCATCTGTGGGAACCAACGTGGATTCCTTGGAAACTCGACTTCCTCCTCCTGTCGTATTCGATGGGGCCCTGGGGATTCGGGTCTCAGTCTCTTCCAGGTGCTCATGGTCGGGGCAGCAGAGTCCTTGGAGACCCTGCCTGTGCCGCACCAGGCACCTCTCCCGGGGCCGACTGCAGAGGACTGCAACACAGCGGGAGCCAAGGGCTTCTCCACACGATCAACCAAAGAGCTACAGGGACCCGAGATCAGGGATACAATCTGCCTTCGTGTGAGCAGCCTGGAGCTAGAGACGCACCCCACATGGATGGCAGTGCTGCTGGGCACAGACCCCAGGGCTGGTGCTGGCGCTGGAGCCGCACACTGTCCCGAGAGCTCTGCCCACCGAGAGGCCATCACGACCTGCTCCAAACACCCTGACCCTTCCAGGCTGTGGAGGCATCAGGTCTAAAGGACATGAACAGTGTCCGCACAGCAGCTCTGTGTGGGCTTGCGACCATCGTACAAAGCTTTGTGAGAATTGGAAGAACTACAGATTTAGATTTGTGCGTGTATGAGGAATGGGATGGATATTTCGAATCATAAATGCTGACCGATTCCACTTTTGGCAGGGAAAGTGTGCCTATCTTTTTAAACTGCAGATTGTGGGAGCAGATTTTTGAGTGTGCGCATTAGGCCACATCATTTCCCCTGCACATTCATGCTCTCCTCCACACTCCCCCTGAGTTCCTTGGTTCTTCATGAACAGTGTGTTTTCCTTCAAAGAGAGAAAGCCCTCGGCCCCTGACGGGAATCTGCTGGTCACCCCCGCCTGCCCCCAGCACAGCGTGGCCACCTCCTGCAAGCTGGGAGGAGTCCAGAGCCATCCCTAGTGCAGCCCCAACACTGGGTTCAGAAGTCCTGTGGTCACCTATGGCCACGTGTCTGCCGGCTCTTCACACAAGCACATGAAGAGCTCAGATGGGACGTGAACAGTGTGGACTGGTCGTGTGGCCCCTCACTCATCTGACCAACCCACTTTGTTAGTGGCATGAATATCATCAGTGGCAAGTTGTAAAGAGCCTTAACAAGCACAACCTGCCTAAGGCCAATTTCCCCTTCCCCTGAGATCTCCGACCCGGTTAGAGCGAGAAGCAGCTGGGTGGGGAGAGACGCTTCCTGCAGGAGACCCCCGTACCGCTGGGGGGGTTGGTCTGTGACCCCCCCCAGTGCGGGTGGGGTGCAGCATGCCCTCGGCGGAGTCTGCTGGGCTCAGGGTCACCATCAGGCTTTGCCCTGACAGAGCTCATGAAGCCACAGCCGGTGCTCCCAGAGGAGAGCTCGAGTTGCCCCCCTTGGAGCCCAGCCAGGGCACCTCTAGGTGCTGAGCTCTGCAGAAGGTGGCTTAGCTGCTTGCAGGACACAATTTGCTTCTCACACACATGCAAACTAAGCCACCAAATAAACCACGCACACCTGGTGTAGGGTCTTGATTTAACATCTGAGCAGCATCTTGAACGTTAACCACCACCTTATAAGTTTCGGTTTCCTGTTCTTCCTCTTACCCCCATTAGTGACCTACCCATGGTACCATAACCCTAAGCCAATCCCAGAAGGACACAACCCCTTGGCTCTGGAAAGACCTACGGTGCTCGACCTAAGCCAATCCCACGCTCTTCCCACCTGCCTAGCTCTGACGCAAGTACCCCGAGCCTGTCCCATAGCCCCACAGCTACAGCTGCAAACCCAGCCCCACCAAAGCTGAGCATCCGAACACCTGGGCCTCCTTCCTCTCTAGAGAGAGATGGCCTTTATGTGTCAGCTCTGACCAGCTCTCGTGTGGATCTCTGCCTGGTCTCCGTCCTTCATTTCCCGCTCACCTGTCTCCTTTCCTTCACCTGCTATGGAGGTGGTAAAGGAAATCGCCTCCCAGGCCCCTTCTAACCATGTGTTCTTTATTGTCATCCTAGATCACACGACCATCATGACACAGTGAAAAAGGAGACCAACGTTCCTCCCGCAGGCGTGACTGCCGCGTGGTCCCCACGTGCACCCCTGGGATGCTCAAAGTCAAGGCCCTTTGACTCCAGCTCTGGCGCGTGTCACTCTGAAGCTGCCCAGACAAGAACAGAAGCGACTTGTTGGAAAGCTGAATTTGTCATGGAAGCAGCTCAGTCTGATTCTAAATCCCGAGGTGAGTTTTTACTTTGTAGAAATCTGTGAATTTATAAATCTCTAAATTCAAGTACTTTAACATGGACATCAACGGCCACACTGGCTGGGGGACAGGCAGTCCTGGGAGAGATGGCCCAAGCCCGCCCTCAGGGCCCGTTGCCCACCAGCAGCTGTTACCAGCGGAGGACTTTGAGAGCACTCTGCAGAAAGGAGCCACTGCGGTGCCCTCTCTGCCTCATGGGGAGCTTCAGGTCTGGGGTGTTCCAGGGGAAGAAGGGAGAGAGGCAGGATCAAGAGGATCAGAGCATGAAATGTGCCTGGAATAGTGGTCAGGCCGCGGCTTCCCTGGGGCGGGGCTGCTCAGTATCCTCCCACGGGCTTTGCCCCTCGTGGCTTCCGGATGCACCTTGGCTCTTCGTGTGAAGAAGTGAAGTGCACAGACTGTCTCCATCGAGAATGGCTTGTGTTCTCAGTGCTCCGCCTTTCTTCTGGGGATGCTAGGGACGCAGGCCCCTGCAGCCACACATCCTTGAGATGGATGCAGGGTTCGGGGAGAAGTGCCATGCCTGTGCTCATCTGTTTATTCTAGAAAGCATGGCACGTCCGCAGGAGGCCGGGCAACCCCGTTCGCCATCACCCCCGGGCTCTGCCTTCCCCACGTTCTCTGCGGCCGGCTCTTGCCATCATGCTCCTTTTTGGTCAGGCGTTCTGGTACTACTTCCTGAGAGGTCAGACGTTTTCTAGGCCTTTGAAGTTCATGTTTCCTCTACGTGTGGCCTAGTGTAAGCCCATTCCACTTGGAAATTCCCAACAAATTGTCCGTCGTGGCCAGAGATATAACTGGAAACTCATCTTCAAATGAATTCAAAGGAGAATGAAAACCAGTGTACGGACGTGGGAAAGACGGCAGTACTTCTTACATTTAGAGATCACCTTTTGAAATGAAGAAGTAGACATTTACTCAGGAGCAGCTTCATACCACTGTGGCTGTGGAGTCTCGGGTCAGCTGCCCCTTCCCCTCAGTCCTATAACTTGGTGATCACAGACACGATGGTAGGTTTTGTTGACAGTGTAGCCCGGGGAGGTCACCGGTGCTCTTCACAAGGCCCTTGCTCATCTGAAGCCACACAAGCTTCCTGACCAAACACGGATTGCCAGGTGCTGGCCGAGTTTCTGCACAAGGGGAGAGATTTTGGAAAGGGAGGCCGATCGCTGTGTGAAACTCGTAACCCTGCATGTGTTTTGGAAGATGGACTGTTGCTTTTCCCTGAACAAGACATAGAGAGGTAAAGATAGTCATTATTAACAGCCTCTGAACGTTAACTGACACCGTCTGACTACAGTAACAGGTTGAGATTAGAATCCACCTTTGGTACCAATCCCCTTCTCTTGCAGTTTACCCGGGCCTTACAGCTCAGGAAAGGGAGAAGGGGCCGGGCTAGGTCAGCAGGTTTGAGGAGGACGAGGTGCACCATGACCCAGCCTCAGTTGCTGAGGGCCTGGGTGGTGGGCTTCAGGCCCCGGGGATGGTCCTCCCTGTGCCTCCTGGCCTCTGCGCCTCCTGGCCTCTGCACGTCTGGAGCGGAGTAGCTTTCTGCTGTGCACTGTCAGCGCCTGAGCAGGGAGCGGTTGAGTAGAGGGGAGGTTTGTTGGCTGAAAAGTGTCATAAAACAGCAGAACCTTCCAGGGCAAAGCCGAGCGGCTCTGAGGCAGCAACTGTGAAAATCAGGGCCTCCTAGGCCTGGGGCACCGCAGCTGTGACAGCCCACTCGGTGCCTGTATGTGCTTGGACACTCCTGTCTGCCCTGAGGCCAGCGGGCAGAGGAACGGGGAGACTGTGAAGCTCCTGTTCCTGATGACAGAGTGACAAAGTCCTTTGTCTCTGACCCAGGGGACTGGTGTTTCTGAGGTTCAAAACAGAGATGTGACCTTCAAATCAGATCCACGTCGTCGTCGTGGGACCTGGCTGTAATTCTTGCTGCCTGTGTGACCCAGGTGAAGCTCTCTGACCTCGGTGAGTCTGAGCTCCCTCGTCCATAACGAGGAAATGCTGCCGTACCTTTCTGGTGATAAGGATTTAAGGACTATCCAGGTGAAGAACTTGGCCTGGCCTCTGGCACAGGGTGTGTTCAGCAACTACCTGCAATTGGTGTGTTTTCATTTGAAATTTCTGATCTTTGTACATGATAGAAACTCAAGGTGCCAAGCGTCTGAGTCACGTTACACGGCTGTGACAAATGCCTCGAAGGCCACCTCAGGGCAGGAAGGGTTTACCTTGGCTGACTTGTCCTGGTCCCCAGCACTCCTGAGGAACGTCCGTGTCCCTGGGGCAAGAGCAAGCTTCATGGCCGTTGAAGACAGGCTACGAAGAAGTCCTCACTTTAAAAAATAGAACGTGTTTCCCCTTGCAAAGACGGCGACAGCGGTGTTTAAATACCCTGGCAGAGTCCCTGCTGCGGGTTTTGAAAAGGAGATGTGTAACGTGATGGCGAAGGAAGCATCTCAGAACACGATTGTGTCACTGACCCGTGGGCTCCAGGGATTCGCCTATAGTGGCTCTAGATCTTTAGAGATGTGTGATTTCAAGGTGTAGCCAGAGTATTTCTGGTTTTGAGTCTTTTTCCTTGAGTTTCTCTGCAGCGGTGAGCTCCTCCCTTCTGTCTGGGCGGGCCTTTGTCAGCCTGGGGACGTTTTCTTCTGTTTCGTGTTGGACTTTCTCCCCGTCACCAGGCTCCAGGGGTGAGAGGAGGAGTTGGCCTCAGAGTTTCCCTGTAAGAGCTGCTAACATTTAGTTTTCATTTATTTTTTAGACTTTTTGGTTGTAGATGGACACAACCCCTTTATTTTAAGTATTTCTTTTTATGCAGTGCTGAGGATCAGACCCGGTGCCACCTGCGCGCAAGGCAAGCGCTCCACCCCTGGGCCACACCCTGAGCCGCCGAGGGCTCACAGGTAAAGCTCATGGTGCCTCCTGTGGAGTCTCCCAGGCAGGTGTTGTACTTACTCACTTTTCAGATTAGAGAGTGGAGGCCCGGGGAGGTCGAGCCAGTGTCCAGCCCACTGTGTTTGGACAGGGCGGCTGCCTGATCTACGCTTTGGGGGGAGCTCAGTGTCCCCAGGGCTCAGGATGGTGGTGCGGGCTGAGGTCTTCCTTCCTCAGGGCATGGGAGTCCTCTGCCCCTTGGGGTTCAGGAGCGTATGGACTTGCCACCCACGCCGTTGTTGATTCAGCTTTTCAGAGAGCAGCTTGGTGGCTGAGGACTTTTATGGCTCTGAAGTCAAGCCACCTTGGTTCAGACTGAAGATTTTTCTGTCTCAACAGCCTCCCCCTTAATCCCTCCCCTTGTCTTCCAGTCTCACCGAGATCTAGGGAGTTGTGCAGCTACAGCGAGCACCGGGCCGCCCACAGAGGTACCTGCCAGGAAAGCTAGGGCCTAAGTGTCGGAAAGTGATGTGGCCTTAAGACAGGAAGCCAGTCACAGCAAAGGCACAGCCAGGCACACTCGCGCCCTGGGGCAGGGCACACCTCCGGGAGCAATGGCCAACCCAGCTCTCTCCTGTTTCCCAAGTTCCAGAGTCTACTGCCACAGCCGCGCCCAGGAGATGCGGATCCCCATGCCTGGTGGTGATCTTCTGACTGTCCCCTTATGGTTCCACCAGCATTTCTGGGAAAAGCATGATCCACCTGTTTTACAATACTGCAGCTAATTGTGCACAGGCTACTTAATCAAAACCAGCATTTTAACGAGACCAGAATAGGCAGGCAGGGAGATGCAGTTATGGAACAATGTGGGAGCTGTTTCTGGAAACAGCATTGAAAACGATTATTCATTTGTATAGCTCTGGAGCCAAGTAGTAATTATGGTGGCAGTGTTCCCATGCCCATGTTGTCCAAAGCTGAACCCAAAGTCAGGGAAAATGAATTATCTCTCATTAGCCTGTTTGATTTGGCCCTTTAAATGGTCAACATTGCTAAATTGCCCTTTGGGTGGGAAGAAATTAGATTCCATCACAATCTCCTAAGATCTCTTTTCCTGGTTGGATGTATCTGAAATCGTGAGGCTCGGAATACCAAGCTAAAGGAAGATAACTACGAACGTAATTGTTAGGCATTTAGACCGTCAGCAGAACACACAAATGGATCACTCCCGCAGGAACTTGTGGGCCCGCAGAGCACTGGACACTCCAGGAGCTACGGGAGGTGGCTCGGGCGTTGAGAGCCGAGTTCTTACTCCTGACTCCAATTAAGGATGCTGCCATCCCAGCCATCGTGGGAGACCCTCAGAGGCGGGGCAGGCCACTGGGGTGACAGCCTGCACGGAGCAGGTGTGATGTGGAGAACATGGAGTCAGCCAGGCTGGGAGCTTGGTGAAGGGGACAAGCCAGTCCTCCCTGTACCGACCTCTACTCTGACGGGAGTCACCCACCTGGCCCCACGCGTCCAGGGAGCAGCTGCTGCCGTCCTGTGTGCAGGTCTCTGCCCTTCTCCGAGTGGCCACTCGGCTCTCTGCCACGGGTGATGCCTCCCCTTGGTTTTGGAGTTCCAGTGGGGCTCCCACGGGACGCATCCTGTGTCCCCGCTCGGCCAGTCCTGCTGCGGCATCACCATGGACATCACCAGGCTGAGCACAAGGCCCCACCTGGGAGGGACCCTGACCAAAAAAACTAAAATAAAATAAAATAACCAGGGACCCAGACAGGCAATGGGGCATGGGCTGGTGGGCAGCTCAGTGAGCAGGCAGCAGGGAACTAGAAAGGCCCTCGGGTCCCAGAGACGAGGGGGCCACTCCTGGCTTCAGCAGATTCCTCTGTTATGTAAGTTGTTCAAACTGTGCTAATGTCACAATTAGCTGAATAAGTCACTAATTACCAAAGCAAGGTCAGTGTTGAATTCACGTTCTCTGGAACTGAAGATGGAAGGTTTATTTTGCGCCTGATGCTCTTTTTTTATGTGGCTGAGTGATCACAGGACTTGTATAACCTTCTGTCACCACAGAGGTGTCCTGCAGAGAAATGCCACCGACAGGAAGAGCCACAGCCAGGGGGACAGCCGTGCCTGCTGGCTGTCAGAGCCGCGTGCATGTGAACAGCTGTGCTGTGCAGCGTGTGAGTGTGTTTGAGCTGTGCAGTTTAGACCGCTTCAGAGAGGCTCCTTCAGGCCAGGACACAGCCCGCCCTGCAGCGTACACGACACTGGTTTCAGCAGAGACCGAGGCCACAGCACTCGTGAGCACTGGGTTTCCACGTCTGTCACACCGTTTTGTCCCCACAGCAACCCTACGAGGTCGTCATGACTGTCCTCATTTTGAGGACGAGTAGTCTTGCTGAAGGTCAGTAGCTGGTGGTTCCTACACCACTGCACGTGGCACCAGTGACTACTGACCTCCGGGCTGCTCCGCTTGCAGCTGATGGAGTTATAGACGTGGTGCAGCTAATGGGAAAGATAAAGGAGATTTCACTGCAAAACTGTGCCATACACATATATGAACTAATCCAATCTCTGGATAGAATGGGAAGAACCCAAGAATCTTCTTAAAGGGAAAAGTATTGATTTTAGGCACACAAAAGTTTTCAGGTGATCAAAATTATCATGTACAAATATAAATGTATTCAAAATAATTTAGGACAAAATGTTAATATGATTAATTTACAAAGAACTCATGCAAACCTGTGAAAATGTAAATGATTCAATAGAAAAATTACTTGAAAAAATAAATAGTTCAAAAAGAAGGATACTAAACGTCTATAAAATGAATTTACTAAGATGCATATGAGATTAATGAGAACCCAGTGTTTTCCCAAAATGGAGAGCACTTCAAATGACCGCCCTCCGCACTGATCCCGAGGAGGGGAGGGAGCTGGCACCACTCTGTGCTGTGGTGGCAACGTGATCTAATAGCGGATGCCACGGGAGAGGCTCCTACCTTGTGAGAAGCAGCACGATGTGGAACTGTAACGAGGGAGGGGTCATTCTGAAGGCCCTCAGGGCTGTGCTGTGTAGCCCTCGACAACACCGGAGCAGAGAGACGGGGAGGTCAGCTGGGAGACAGGTCAGCTCACAGTCAACAACAAGACCCTCCTCTTGTAGGCTCTTCTGTGCGCCAAGGGATGTGGAGGACAGTATTAGCCAAAGGGTGGGACTGACCAGCACTGGATGAGCAGACCCCCGCCAGGCCAGGTGACCAAGGACCTTCCAGTCCCCACTCCCAGAGTTCGCCCTGACTTCAGCCCTCCAGCTGTCACAGACACGAGGCCTTCTGGTTTTCTGGTTTGGATTTGCTTGTTTTCCTTGTTGTCAACCCCTAGGGTCTGGTCACCCCAGAGAGAGAGTTTCTGTGGCTTTAGAGTGGACAGCTTGCTATTAAGGTCTGAAGTGTGTGTCTGGGAACCTAACCAGGGCCACAGCAGATGACTGACTGGAGACAGGGCTCCTAGGGAGGTGACTGAGTTAAAGCCAGGCCAAGAGGGTGGCCTAGATTCAATCCAAGGGGTGTCCCTCCCTGAGGAGGACATTTGGACACAGAGGCGCCAGGGAGGCCCCAGAAAGCAGCCGACCTGGGGAGGGGAGGGAGTCCCCTGGACTGGAGGGAGCGGCCTGGCTGGTAAGCCCCAGCCTCACTGGCCAGCAGGCGGTGGACTCCTACAGGCCCATCTGCTTCCCGGTGCTGGCCCCCGACCAGGGATAGTGGGCATTTTCTTCTACTCTTCATTACGGGCATATTTACCTATAATTAAAATACATGCTTGTTACAGCCTATATAAAAAGTTACTTTAAAACAAAAATAGTCCCCAAGTTTCAAAAGGTTAATTTCAGCTGAAATTTTCTAAGTCAAAAATGGCTTTATCAAACCAGACTATAATTCAGATCTCTACCTATCCATCTATCTCAGAAAATAAGAACAAAAAAGGAAATTAGAGCATCTGTATTCTTGGTTTAATTGACAATATTGTGCACGTTTAGCGGTATCTGTATGTTTGACTCTTTATAAAAAACAAAAATAGCTGTGGTTTGGGCATACAGTCTGTGGCCTCGTGGCTCATGTCTCGGGTGGCCCCTCTTTTAAATCTGGTGACAAGGCCAATGTGCTCTGCACCTTTCCGCAGACAGGCCTTGCACACTGTGTGTAAGTTGGGAACCAGAGGTCGGGAGACTGGTGAGGAGGGTGAGCGGAGTCTCGAATGAGATGGGTTCAAGTGTGGAGGAGCGTGGAGGACCTGGGGTCATCAGAGAAGCCACAGGCGGGGCGGAGAGGAGGTGCAGGCTGGGATGTGGCAGGAGCTCCCCACCTGGAGCCAGCAAGTCAAGGTGGAGCGTCCCAGCACAGGAAGGGATGGTCAGCAAGGCCACAGCCCCAACTGCCTCCCCTCTCCTGAGCCAGTCACCTCCCCTGGATTGTCACTGGAGTGACACCCCAGTTTCCTTGGGTCACTCCCGCTCCAGGACGCCTTCCTGACACCATGCTAGCAGGCCTGCAGCCCACGAGCAGTCTCCTCTCCTGGACACTCGTTCCCACAGCTTCTCATTTCACACGTGTGACGTGGCTATGTCTCCCACACCCCCACCATGGGCACCGGCACTCGCCCCGAATAGCCCTCACAGCTCAGCAGATGCTCATCCACACGTGGAGAATCACCACGTGAGTCTCATTTCACCCAGGCAAGAGGCAGCCGAAAAGCCACCCTTTGTTTTACTTATTTTGAATCTTACTGAAATTCATAAAGCAGAATATCTTCCCATGACCATTGGGCTGATCCGTGGCAGAGGTGGAATTCAGGCCAGGCCACTGCTGATCCGGACCCTCTTACCCAGTCTAGTGTGCTGCTCCAGGAGGTGTGAGGCTCCACTCCTGCGGGGTCCTCCTAAGCGCAGAAGAATCACCCTGGAGAGGAAGGTGACTCCAAGGGCAGGATGGGACTCGTCAGTTACCTTTCAGATTCAGTTTCATTAATTCTTAATTTGTAAAAAATGTCAGTGCATCATAGTCACCGTAACAGCGTACCAGTGGCTTAGTTTTGACAGGTTCATAAATGCTTGTGACATAGTTTCCTCTGTTTCAATCCCAGTGAGGCAAACATAAACCAAGCGCAAGGGGAGAAAATGACTTCTGTGTGATTTTAGTCAGGTATACAGTTTAAAGGCCTACACTGAGTTCAGAGACCGAATTATTAACCCATTCTTTTTCCTTGCTTATGTACAAGACAGTTTCTATTTTCAAACATTTTATTTAGGCTAGAAAGAAATGAAAAGATAATGCTAACAAATCCCACATCATCAATATGTTCATCCATATCTGTATCATCTTTCTATAAATAAAACAGGAATTTTCAGGAAGAAGAATTAGAAGAAAGTAAAAACCTTTCGATAATGAGCTCCAGAGGAAAGCAATCTTTCTCAGAGCTAGAAAATTGAAGTTGTTCAAATTCCAAGAACTGAAAAAGAATGTAGATTATTTGCAGATTGGTGTATTGCTTCCAGAAGGAGAGAGGTGTGACGCTGAAGACGGCAGGACTGGCCACCAGGGTCCCGCGGCCCCTCCCCAGGCAGAGAGCGTGCCTGCACCGGCTCTGCTCCCCGGCGTCTGCCATCTCTCTCCACCTCACCCACAACCGGATTATTTTACCTACGTCGAGTTCAGCTCAAATTTATGTTGAAAGGCTTGCCATGGATACACGGCACTCGTGTGACATTGTAAAGTTCCGGGTTCATTTGGTTTTCCCAGGGAAACATTCAAATTTGAAAAGGAACTTAAGAGACATTTATCCAAAACCACTGCACATTATCACAGGCCCGTCCTGCCCCTTTCTCCTCTACAATTACAATGCTCAGGGTGACTTCTTACATTATATAAAAGCAGTCGTCCTAAAGCATATGGGAGGATAACTTATTAACAAATTTGAGTAAAGGGAGATGATTTCTGGATGTTTTTACCAAACCCACAGTAGATTATCCTGCTCTTTACATTGCCTGATAACCTCACAGAGCTATAATTAATAAAGCCATATGGTATGCATAACAAGAGCAAAAGTGTAGTGTTGGCTTGCTGCATCCCAGGCACAATTTTAAGCACTTTACATGAATTCCAGCAAAATAAGTCTTTCTTATTCCTGTTCTACTGATGAGCAAGCTGAGGCAAAGTTGGGAATGGGATGTGATGCTGAGAGTCTGACCCCTGCTCTCTGGCTCCAAGGCCGAGCCCCACGCCACCCATGTACTACTAGGTTGTCAAATACGCTGATTTTGCATTATCATCGTCTAAAGGCGAATTCTTGTTGTCCAAGATGAGGGATAAAGAGACATCACTCTCACATCAAACTGCACTACATGAATTCTCCCATCATGTTAACTTATTTTTTTATGCAGCCAATACTTTTAATAAATATTCATTCTAAAGGAATTGTATATCATTCTGATTTTTAAAATTTTTTTTGCCAAACTACATTAATTAGAAAATTTTCAAGAAAATTCCGGAGCAACATGGGAAATATCTTTGACTTTTGAGTTGTGCTTTCCAGGGGAGGGTGTGGAGTTGCTGGAGCGTGTTCCTTTAGGAAACAGCCCTCTTCTGAGGCTGTGTCCTCTGCATCCTTAGCGTAGATGTGACTTCATACCTGCTTATCCCTGGGTGCTGTATTCTGGTTCTAGAGCACGTCTTACTCCCAACTTTGCTCTCCAACCTTCCTGGGCTGCTAGAAGAGTCGCCAGCAGGGTCTGGAGGAATTGCGCACAGGGAGGAGTGGAGGCTCTCTGTGGGGTCACCTGCCCACAGGTAGTGCTGCCTTTGGGCAGGAGGCCTGGGGGATGGCTGTGGCCCCCTGGCCCTTGACTTTATGGCCGAAGGAAGGAGACACCGACTTCTAGAAATGCTGGCCTAAGCTCCCCAGCCTCTCCCTGGGGCTGCTGACATGGGGACTCCACCAGTCCCTGTCCTGGGCCATCTTCCATTTGCCATCCCTCTATTTTCCTCCACCACAGTCCCCTATTACCAAGGCCAACCCACATCTTCTCTCTCTGGCCTTCATCTGGGGAATCATGTCTTCAGTTTCCAAATGCCACATTTCTGGATGAGACTTCAAATCCAGGAACCTTTAATTATGTTTTCTCCCTGAGGCCACAGCATGGCTGTGTCCCCGTGGGGTGGACAGACAATCCAGTCGGGGTTCAGAGGCTCGGGTTTGCCACGGCTGATCATTGTGTGAACTTCCCGGCACACTGGATGTTTGTACTCCGCGGGGCTCTCCTCCGCCCAGAGGCGAGCGGGCAGGGACAGGCCCTCCCCAGCCTGCAGCTCTGGCCGGGCCTCAGGTCAGCAGCTCCGCTCCGACCACCAGCGCTGTGACGCCCGCAGGTGCTGCCCCGACCTGGCTGCCCGTCCGTGGAGCCTGGGAGACTGGAGAACATGCGTTCCTGAGTCCTGTCTAGGAGGGAGAAGTGCCCAGAGCCTTCTACTCCTGCATCTGCCAGCCTCTGCGCTGGGGGAACTGTCAGCACTGAAACGTTCACCGATGTTCCCCACCAAGTCACGCGTGTCCCCGAGAGGACACACCTTCAGGCCCCAGGCTGCTTTCACCCGTCTTCTTAGTCTTCCCATCCCTCCCTATTCTGTGCCCACGGCCCTCAGCCGAGCTGGTGGAGACCCTGCACCGCAGTCTGGGGAAGGTGCCCGGTCAGGGGCACCGGGCGGCACAAGGTGTGCACAGCGAGGGGCCCCACCGGGCCTGGAGGAGGCTCGGCTCCCGCTGGGCGATTCCTGGGCCTTGCTTTGCAGCTGAGGGGTCTCCAAGGTCTCCTCCCGACTGTCCCTTCCAGTGGCCTTCCCCTCCAGCTCTCTCAAGCACAGTGGTCTTTCCTCGCAGAGCCCTGTCCTGCCTGCGGTGTGGCGCTAGCTGGGACCAAGGTTCTGAGAGAGAGGGTGGGCGTGAGTGTCAGGGAGCCCGAGGCCGAAGGGACCCAGATGGGCGGTCCACCAGCCCCTCTGCACGGGCTTCATGGAACTCAGAAAGCAGAGCCGCGCCCTTTGCCCACGCACCTCCTGTCCTCAGGTAGGGGACCTGGGAGGACGTTCCTCTGGCGACACCCCTGACTGGAGAAATGGCCACTGGACTCGGATTTCTTGGGACAATGACCTTGGTGGCTGAGGGTCGCTTGGGGTCTCTGTCTCCGTGGGAAAGCGTGTGGCTGGCTGCGGTAGCAGGGACCAGCCTGCCAAGGACCTTCAGTGACCCATGAACCTCAGTCTGCGTGGGCTCGGCTCGGCCCTGGCCGCGCAGGGTCACGGTCAGCCAGGGTCATGCCCCTGCCCACCCAGCGGCTCTCTGCAGGAGGCTCAGGGCCTCCCTCCCCCGTCAGCACACGTTGTTTTCCTGGAGGAACGAGGTGGACGCACATTTTGAGAAAAAGCACAGCGTCTGCTCTTGGCTTTGCGGGGGCTCGACCTCCCCTGACTGAGGCCCAGAGGTCGTTGGACCCCGGGCGCAAGGAGCTGGGAGCCAAGAGAAGTCAGACCAGCCTCAGCTAGGAGGCCCCTGGTGGGCTGCGGTGGTGCATGTGGGAGGGCCGAGGGGTAGGGTTACGGGGATTGTGTGTCCATGGGGGCGTTGTGTGGAGGTTGTGTGTATGTGGGGGATTGTGTGTCCATGGGTGTGTGTGTGTGGGCTTTCTGTGTATGTGGGGGTGTGTCCTTGGGGGGGTCAGGTGGGGGTTATGTGTACTTGGGGAGTTGGGTGGGGAATCGTGTGTACATGGGGTTGTGTGTCTGAGGGGAATTGTGTGTACACCGGGGGAGTGTGTCCGTGGGGTTTGTGTGTATGTGGAGGGGCTGTGTGTACATGGGGGGTGGGAGTTTAATCCAAGCACTCCCTTTGCCCTTGGCCCCGGGTGTCCTGCGAGGTCAGACCACAGTTGGGGCATCTCTGCCCCTCACTCCTGAGCTCAGATGGGGAGGAGGCAGACAGAGGGGTGGCGCAGCCCTCCCCAGGAGCAGCATCTGGGACGCAGAGCTGGGACTGCACCTGACTGCTCTCTGAGTGTCCCCGCGTGGAAACGGGGACCTTCCTGCCACACAGCAGCTGCTCTAAGGGGCTGTCCCTCTTTCCACACATGGGTTTGCTCTGTACTATTATGTCAAACATATCGCCTTCAGTGTCATCTTTTCAACTTAAAAGTGTCATTTCTTGATTTTGATCTAGTAACTCCGTGTCAGAAACTTCACAGGCACACCTCATGTCACCCGCCAACCCTGACAAGAAGCCTCTGTCATCACGCGTTTACCACGAAGAAAGAGGCACAGGGAGCTGCAGCCGCTGCCAGACACCCTCAGAGGCCACTCAGCATGGAACTTGCCTCCTGTCCCTGGATCCACTCCTCCCTCTCCTCAGCTACTATGTCCCTGGATCCACTCCTCCCTCTCCTCAGCTACTATGTCCCTGGATCCACTCCTCCCTCTCCTCAGCTACTATGTCCCTGGATCCACTCCTCCCTCTCCTCAGCTACTATGTCCCTGGATCCACTCCTCCCTCTCCTCAGCTACTATGTCCCTGGATCCACTCCTCCCTCTCCTCAGCTACTATGTCCCTGGATCCACTCCTCCCTCTCCTCAGCTACTATGTCCCTGGATCCACTCCTCCCTCTCCTCAGCTACTATGTCCCTGGATCCACTCCTCCCTCTCCTCAGCTACTATGTCCCTGGATCCACTCCTCCCTCTCCTCAGCTACTATGTCCCTGGATCCACTCCTCCCTCTCCTCAGCTACTATGTCCCTGGATCCACTCCTCCCTCTCCTCAGCTACTATGTCCCTGGATCCACTCCTCCCTCTCCTCAGCTACTATGTCCCTGGATCCACTCCTCCCTCTCCTCAGCTACTATGTCCCTGGATCCACTCCTCCCTCTCCTCAGCTACTATGTCCCTGGATCCACTCCTCCCTCTCCTCAGCTACTATGTCCCTGGATCCACTCCTCCCTCTCCTCAGCTACTATGTCCCTGGATCCACTCCTCCCTCTCCTCAGCTACTATGTCCCTGGATCCACTCCTCCCTCTCCTCAGCTACTATGTCCCTGGATCCACTCCTCCCTCTCCTCAGCTACTATGTCCCTGGATCCACTCCTCCCTCTCCTCAGCTACTATGTCCCTGGATCCACTCCTCCCTCTCCTCAGCTACTATGTCCCTGGATCCACTCCTCCCTCTCCTCAGCTACTATGTCCCTGGATCCACTCCTCCCTCTCCTCAGCTACTATGTCCCTGGATCCACTCCTCCCTCTCCTCAGCCACTATGTCCCTGGATCCACTCCTCCCTCTCCTCAGACACTATGTCCCTGGATCCCACCCCTTCCTCTCCTCAGCTCCTTATGTTGTGTTTCCTGTTCATTCTTTTGGGCTTTGCTGATGTTTGTTGGTTTCCACCGAGTCTTTTAAAGGTGCCTTAGTGTGAATATAAGGGAAGGGGCCATGGCTGGCCTGTCGCCGTCCGGTGCTGCAGATGAGAGCCCCCAGATGGGCCCGCTGTCCTGGTCCCCCAGGTAGCACTGTGGGACCCTGCAGCAGGCCACTCAGGACTGGGACGGTGGCATGGTGTTCTCAAGTCTAAGTGACAGAAGACCACTCATCACTAACATGCAGAAGTAAACATTTGTCACAGTGGGTTTCTGCGTTTTCAAACAGTTTGAATTACGGATGGTGATTCATTTAGTCTCTCTCTTTTGCTTTGGTACCGGGGCACTTACCCCACCATCAGCCCTTTTTATTTTTTATTTAGAGACAGGCTCACCAAGTTGCTTAGGGCTTGCTAAGGCTGAGGCTGGCTTTGAACTCATGCTCCTCCTGCCTCCGCCTCCCGGCTGCGGGGACTACAGGTGTGCTCAGCTGATTTAGTCTCTTGCTAGCACGTGGATTTGTGTTTCCCTTCCTCAGAGCAGCAGGTGACCCCTGAGGACCTGCAGCCCACCGCTGCCCAGCACAAGACGACCCTCCCTCTGCTCCAAGTGGCCTGTGGCCGAGGAGCAAGGCCTGAAGGCCGAGAAGCCAGGGCCACAGCCAAGCTGCCATTCCCTCCTTGGCTGCTGGGCTCCCAGGGCTGTGGCCCACCCTGCTGGTCACTGTTGGTCAGAGTTTATCTTGAAGTGACAGATATTGCTGAGTGTGAAGTTGTGTGTGACTCCTGAGCAAGTCACTGAGCTTGTCCACTCACGATGTGCAGATGGCTCCCGGAGCGCACTTGGGCATCCACTCGGGTCTTTCCCTGGGGCTGCCGTAGTTGAAGGACCTCCGGTCGAGGCAGAAGTGTGTGGACACAGGTTTCTACACACTTTCCATCCGTAGAATATCTTAATATTCGTAGGCTGGCTTTACACCGAGCCGTGTCTAGACATAGTAAATCTGCCTTTGTGACGTAAGTACAGGGAGCTGCCACAGCAGGACAGTAAGCGAAGGGCTGCGGTGACAGCGCACACCTCACACAGCCCCTGGACCCGAGGCACGCCATGTGCAGGCCTGCCCCAGCGATGGAGACTTCACCCCCCAGTCCGGAGCCGCTGTCGGGGGACCTCCAAGTGCAGGCGACATGGCCGAGGACCATCCGTGCGTCCTAAGGCCACTGAACAGAGCAGATGAAGCTCTCAGACCAAGGGTTGTTGATTTTCTTCTAAAACATTCCCGGACAGAGACCCCACAGTTTTTGATCATCCAATGTATAAAAACAGGTTCTGAAATTTAAACATTTTCTTTTTTTTAATCATTTTTCCACCACAGGATTTTGTTCTTTAAGAGTCTGCCGTCTGGCTATAGTAGCCATACAGGACAAGTGGCTATCCAGTTAGTGACCTTGGAATAAGGTAGTGACTACTTTCTAGCTCCACACGTGCTTAGCTGGACACACAGCTGTAGAACCAGAACCGGGCGCAGGAACAGAGCCAAATGCTGATGGCCCAAACCCCAGGACCCAAGACAGGGGAGTGTTAGCGGGTGCAGGTAAGGAGCTGGAAATGGCGTGAGGCGGGGCCAGAGGGAAGAAGGGCAGCCGCGAGTCAGAGACAGGGGAGGAGGCTGGTGGCTGCACCGGGGGCTGTCGAGGCCCGTGTGCTTTTCAGTGACACGGACAACATCCAGGAGGGACTCTCTGTGCAGCCTGGAAGGAGGCCAGACCCACTTGGGTGCAGACGAGACGTGCCTTGCTCTCTACGCAGTGAGAGGTCAGCATCGTCCTGGGAGGAAGCGGGACACACACAATCACAGGCCACGAGGAAGGACCCCGATTGCTGGGAGGCGAGTGCCTCCCAAGCTGTGGCCCGTGGGTCCAGTGGAAGAGACCCCTCAGCCCCGTCGGCCCAGGCTCAGTGCACTGTGGCTGATCACTGTTAGCAGCTTGGTGACTTCAAGCCACCCAGGGATCTAGATGGGACACTTTTCAATTCAAATTGAAGTACCGTGAGGTTTTGATCTCCTAGTTAGAATGAGGCCTGAACATCCTCGCTTTCTGTAGTAAGCAATGAATTGGCTGAGCCAGGACAGGGCGCAGGTAGAGGACACGTGCCCATTGGTACCCATCATGCCGGGCCACCGCGTCACATCCATCCATATTAACAATGCAGCCAGAACGCAGGACCATAAACTGAAACCATTAGGGTTCTCTTAAAGCATGGCAGCATTTTTTTTCTTGTTTAAAGGAAATGCATCTGAAAAGGAAAGATGTTCACGTGAGTGGAGGCATCGAGAAACTGATGGGGTGCCTGGGCACGTCCACTGCATGCTCCCACGCCACCCTACAGTGCTGCTCTTCCTCTACTGCAACGTCCTCGTCCTTAGAGAGGGGACCCAGCCCCACCAGGGAGCACTGCAGGGAGCAACCAGGAAGTCAGCCAGAGCCTCCAAGCAGCAAAGACCCCAAGCGCAGTTGTGAACCAGGCCTGCCCCAGGACTGCTGGCGGGCAGCGAGGGTCAGCGAGGCAGAGAACAGGTCTGGGTGTTCTGTCCCACAGGAGCAGCACACCCCAGAGCGATTTGCAGAGTGATTCTGTCACCTCTGCTTCCAGGGACACAGAAGACCAGATGAGTCTGCAGCCTGTACTACTGAGCATGAAGCCATTCCCCATCGGGAGGGTGACGTCATGACTGCTTGTTCATTTTGGTGGCAAAAGGGAAAATGTGGCATTGATTTAAAACATATCCCCACTAGACACTGATTCTGAAAGACGGTAGATTTACACGGAATGAAATGCATGCCGACTCCTAACACAGAACATAGAGAGCCCCCCTCTCATTTCTTTTCTACATTCAGCCATCCGACTCAGATGTCAGAATCTGGAATAAAAACAAAGATTATTAGCTTAAAATGCTAGTGAGCAGTGTATTCCCTTATACTGGAGGCTCTGCGAACTCAGGAGAACCATGCGATTAAGCCCAGAATCTTTGACTGCTGGTTGTTTTCCCAGCCCGTACCCTACACTCAGGTGTCCTGGACTCCTAGGCCAGCAGGGCCAAGTCATGTGCCAGTAATGTGGAGGGCTAAAGAGTTTTAAAACAACTAATCCGTGTTTCATGGAGGAAATTTCAGTGTGAAGGAAGAATTGTTCGGGAGGAGGGAAGGGGAAGGTCTTATCACTAGCCGGCACTGGTGAAGCAGCAGCTTAAACAGGGTGCAGATCCCTCTGCCCCTTTTCAAAGCTCCTCCCCAGGGTCAGCAGCACCCCACAGGGGGCTGCCCGCCTTCCTCAACGGCCTGCTTCCTCTTCAGGCATGGAGTGGCCGTCAAAGTCATGGTCCTCCTCCTGCCGCCAGCAGCCCAGCAGTGGGCACTCTGGAGAGCAAGCCTCTGAGGCACGCCCAGACCTGCCAGGGCGCTTGGGGCCACGGGAGAGCCCACGGGAGAGCCCACGGGAGAGCCCACGGGAGAGCCAGGGCTGCTAACCTGGAAGAGCAGGAAGCAGCATCCTTTCCCTCCAGAGGAGTCCCTCCAGAGGGGAAGCGTGCCACGGGATCTTCTAGTCCCTGTCACCTCTCGATCTTCACGAACTTAGCAACAAAATACCCATTTCTCTGCGGATTTCCCATAAGCTACAGTTAGGTCTGAAAGCTGGATTCGGCTTACTAAATGTTCCTAAAATCCTCTGAGAGTCATGTGCATGTGTCACAAGGAAGTCCTCTGCTCTAACTACAATGCACCAATAAAAAGTCAAAAATTATGTAAAGTTTATTTTTATAATCACATTTTTCTGGATCTGTTTAAAATCATCTTAGTCATTTTATCTCTTCATTTATGAGAGGAAGGAGTGAAATGAACCATACCTAAGCTGCTTTTCACCCTAAAGTTCTGTGATTCTGTGAAGAATCTATCATTGATAGTTTTGCTTATGACATTCTTACCTTCTGATCTTCCACTATATATTTTGACACTACAAATTTGATCAGCTTTCCACAATCAATATTAGTACTGCCGACTGTACTAAAAAAAAAGTTGAAAAAGTCCATCGAAATGAAAGATGTTTTTCAAAACCAGTGTGCGTGGTCAGTGCCTTTGAGGACCCACAGTTGCTATGAAAAGGGAGGAAGGGAAGGGGCAGAGGGAAGGCTTTCAGGGCTTCTCCTGGTCTGAAAACTCACTGTGCGCTAGAGGGAGGAGTGCACATTTTGCAGGACTAGAGAACGCCATCAGGTGTCACCGCTGGGTCCACACGCGACCTGACCCACAGGGCTGCGGCCACATCCAGGGCAGACTGTTCCTGGAGCAGCTGTGGAGTGAGCTATTTGGCAAGCTGCCGCCTTTGCCAGCCACACATGGCTTTTATATTAGAGATTTTTGCTTAAAGCGTTTTGGGAAAACTCACAATATTCATCCTACAACAATGAAAAGGTGGAAATAAGTAGGAGAGGCAGCATAAGTATTTTTCTGAGTTTTAGATAATTTCTGAGAGTTTATAAAATGCCAGTCATAAAATCACATAGTGTCCATGTTTTAAATAAATAACCTCGATGTCACAGGCTTAGGAAGCCATTTTGTTACTCAGACTGGAACGAGCCTCGTTCTGTTAGTTAGTGCTGCACAGGCAACCTGGAGCCTCGCTAGGTGCAGGGGGGGGCTGTGCAGGGAGGAGGCCCAGGCTCCTCTCAAAGGTGAGCCTGCAAGGGCTGAGCTCCACCCTCAGCAACTCGAGTTGGTGAAGGCGGAACAGAGAGAGGCCCCTGTGAAGGCTCCTCAGGAACCGCCCCCGGGGAGCCACCCCATCAGGCACTTCAAGCCAGCGCATGCTGCATGCAGGCCAAGGACCGGCACACCCAGACTCATGAACACTCACCGTTAATAGGTGCTAATGAAAACACTAACTGATGTGAAAACAAGCCTGACGATACCGCCCGTTAGCCAGGAAGCAGGGGCGAGGGTCTGACCTGTGGGCTGCCCGGCCCCTTGTCTTCCAGGCGCAGCTGTGGGGGGCCTTGGAGGCCAACGGGGCAAGCTTCGGTTCGTTCCCTCGCGGCTTATTTAAGCCAGGCCTGGCGCTGCGTGGTAGTTCTGTCTGGACCAAGTACTGGCCCCCGTCCTCCCCTGATTTTATTGATGGAATAAATTCCTGGTAAGGGGGACTTGATATGTTTTACTAGATCAGGAGATGACATTTAAGAGCCTCTGCCACACCTGGAAATCGTTGAGACTTTCAGTAAATCTAAGTTGGTACAACGTGGAGCAGGCTTTTGAGACACAGCAAGCTCTGCAGAATTCCTGGCTGCCATGAAAGAGACTGCTGGAGCGTGTTCCCAGTGACCCCTGTGTCCTCACGCTCACCTGAGCACAAGGCATTCCTAGGTGTGGGAGGAGGCGCCCTGACTGCACCTACTGGGTCTGCAGCTCATTGGGCTGTAATCGGCCTGCTTAGATCCTCACCAAACCCAGTCTCTCTCTCTCTCTCTCTCTCTCTCTCTCTCTCTTTTTTTTTTGCAGCTAATGGCATCTGTTAACAATTAGTTTCATACAATGATTTGCTTGGCTGAAACGTGGATCTTTTTGTTGATTTATTCTAAATTGAGAGCCTGGATTTGCAATCTCCAATCCACCTCTCTCAGGGCCATGAGAAGACAGCAGCATGTATATGCAGCACCATTTTCCTGCTGGTTACCGGGATCGGTCTTGTACTGTCCTGGACCTTAGTACTGACCTAAGAAGGCCACCTTCAAACCCTCAGCCAGGATGTCAGATTTCAGTCAACGGCTGAGGACTGGAGAAGCCCAAAGCCTTGTCTTTGCTTTTCTTTAGTAATCTGCTGACCATTAAAAAAATCTTGACAATTACACCAAGCCCTTGGAGGGAGGTGGGTTTTGAATAATCTCAGCCCATTTTGGAAGTTTTTCTCTCATTGTTCCTATTATGTAAATATAGAGAAAAATTATCAATACAACTATTCATGCATTGAAGAAATATCCGTCCTAAGGTGTCAAGCATCAGTATTGTAACACAGCCTAGTAGGATTTTCTAAAATCAGCAGAAGGTATGCAATTATGGAAATAAAGACTTGAGCCGGCTTTCCCATGACCAGCTGGGTCTAGGAGGGCTTCCGCCATGCTGTGAGGTGTTCCTGTCAAGGGACTGTACAGGACTAGGTGTCCACCTGAGCAGCGCATGGGGGACTGACCGCGCCGCGGTGGAGTGGGAGTGCCAGGTGTTCTTGCCTGTTTGCCCCTGTCACTGTGGCACCTCATCCCAGTTTCCTAAATGTGTCTGGTGGCGTCTTGCCGTGCCAGGGTGCCGCCTGCGACTCCCGCAGGGTGCTAACATGGAGACTCTTCCATTTGTTGGAGCTGCCCTGGATGAAGGGTGCCCGGGCACTGCATGAAAGAGACCACTGATGTCTTCACATGGGCGTCCCCTGCTGTCCCTCCCGGAACATCATGGGGACAACACGCCAGGTGGCTGCAAGGACTTCCTGCCAGCAGGGTGCTTTCCTCTGCTGTGGGTCCTGCTCCTGAAGGAGGACTGCAGTCTGCCCACCCAGCACAACCCCCACGGGGGCGGGAGGGGGGACTCAGAGTTCTCCAATCTTATGCATTACAAAGAAATCGTCTTTCTCCTGATTTGATCATGATTTCAACTTTACATGCTCATAGAAACACCTAATGATGAAAATGTACCCTTCCTTTCTGGTTAGGAGTTTTCATTAATAAATGAGTCAATAGATCAATTTTCTTTATTTTAAAAGTTTTTTAAAAACTTCACATCTGAAAATTTCAGAAAAGAAGTTTTAAAATGTCAGATGTCTCGCTTATTCAGGGATGTTTCTGAGTCAGGCTCTGCGTGCTACCCAGAGCTCAGCCCAGGTCTCCTCTAAAGGCAGGCACCTGTGCCTGGGATTAGGCGCCCCGGGCTCTGTCCACGCCTGAAGGATAACGACTGGCTTCCAGGGAGACAAAAGCGCTGCCTGTGGCTCGGAATCTTAAGCCATTGATTATTAATGTCACACACAGATGGAGCTTAAGTATCTGCACGTCCACACTGTTTGGGGTTAGGATGATTCGGAACTATAAACAGAAGCACTTAACTATACCGCGGGCTGTTCCTTCTCCACAGGGGCCAGACTCCAGGTGCTGGGGAGCCGCGGGGAGGGGCGCTCGGGTGCAGGGGGCTCTGCCCTCCAGCTTCCTTTGCCACCTGCGGGAGCAGCCCCAGAGGGCGAGCAAGCTCCGCCCCACCGACAAGCTCCGCCCACCCGACAAGCTCCGCCCCCACCCCACAACCTCCCCCACCCCACGCACTGCCCCTCTGGGGAGGAGGAACCAGGCGCAGTTCCAGGGCTGTGCCCTTTTCCCCTTCAGTACGCCCTCCCCAAGACGAAGGCCGCGCTGCCCCGGAGGCCCCCTGTTGTGGGCCCGCAGGGTGGGAGCTCCAGTAGCCCCTCTGGGCCTCACCAGCCTCTGGCCATCGCACAACACTTCCACCTTCTTCTAGAAAAAATGTCCTAACCTAATTCTGTGCCTCAGCCTTGATTTCTGCGGCCTCAAATTTGTAGAAATGAGTCATTCTAAAAAAAGAGATGAAATCGAAACATTTTCTTTACCCTGTTTTCCTCTCAAAATCGTAGACTCTGAGATAAGGCTGCGGTCTAGAGTGCAGTGGATGGATGGGAAGTGGGAAGGCCGAGCCATTAGCTGCGAGCCTGAGAATGAGACCATGCAGAAGTGTCCACCCTGTGCCCACCCCAGTGCCATCGTGAGCCCAGAACCCCGGCCATCTCACACGGCCACCAGAGCGCACCTCCTCCGTCTGCAGACGAACCAGTCTCATCCCGGTCTCATCCCGAGGGTGAGATTAGTCAGCTCCAAAGCAAAATCACAAGCAGCTCATGAAAACGTAGGTAGGACAGCAAAACAAGTTGTTTACTGACTTCAGCCAACCTTGGCAAGTATGCAGCCAAGTGCTGGGACCAGGCGTGCCAGCTTCTGAAATGCTCAACTGTGAAGGGAACCATGGGGTCAGTATGGGAGGACACAAGCCCAGCTGACCGCCCTGCTGTCCTTTCTAGAACAGGAGCCTTCGCCCTCCAAGCAGGCACAGAGGGTCCCAGGTCCTGCCCAGCCACATTGCTGTTATGTTGTGGCTTAACCAATGCTAAAATTCAAACTTCCCTCCATTTTCTCTTCAATATTTTGGAGTTGACATTAGAAATTATTAATTTTTTTAATGGCGAGAAGAAAAATTTAAAAGGATATATTTACATATATCCTTTTTATCCTTTGGAAAAAAGGACATATGTAAATATATGTGTAAAAATTTACATGTAAATATATGCAAAAATATACTGAATGCACGCCTGCTTGTCCTGGACGGGGAAGAAGTAGGATATAAGAAGAGTCAATTCAAATCATAAGAAATACCAAGAAAGCATGATTATTTGCCAGTCAAGTGACTAAAAGTTATGCCAAGCATTCAGAAAAGGAAACCGTCACTGAGGGCTGCTGGTTAAAAGGATTCATGTAGAGGAGGCAGCTGGCCTGAGCCTCGAAGAAACAGACCTGGATGGATGGGGAGCAGGCTCCACCGGCCAGCAGGCAGAGTTCATGGACAGCCACGTGAGCCGTGGAGACTTCAGGGAGCAGCACAAGTCAGCACGCCTCTTGCTCACAGGATAGCACAAATCTGGGCTCTTGGTGGCCTCCCTCTGGGGTTATTTGGAGACCAGGGGCCATTCCTTCAGGCCTCTGCAAACCTTGGAGATGCACTGTTGTTTGAAGTAGGCAGGAGGAGGGGAAAGGGCGCACCGTGCACAGGGTCCTCAGCACCTTGGCTGGCACGACGCACCACGTCTGCTCACATTCTGGGGGAAGCCTGTCTTCCAGCCCTGCCACTGGAGTCCCCACTGTCCTCTCCCCAGGGGCGGAAAAGAAAGGGTGTGTGTGCATGCAGCTCCGTGACCCTGCCACCCCGCACCTCCGCAGCTCCGTGGTGATGTCCCACTGTCCCTGTTTGGCTCACCTGAATGTTCTTCCTTGAAATTTTTCGTCTGCAGGATTCCTTCATCTCCCAGGAGGCTCCTGGGTCCTCTCTGGAGCTGAGAGTTCTCAGAAGGTCCAGACCTATGAACGCATCACCTGCACCCGTCTTTGCCCTGGGGTGCCTTTCAGACTCCAGGCACAGCCTGGGCTGGTGGGCCCTCCCAGGGTGCTCTCTGCTAACAGGCTGAAGCAGGGACCCCAGCCCTGCTGATGGCTCTGGCCAGCAACCTGAAGGCCAGGGGCACACCTCCCGTCCTGCGCCCCTTCCTTCTCCCCGTGGACTCCTGCAAGGGCACCTTGACTGGCCTTTCTGGGGTCCCTTTAGGTCATCTTTCAACTCACCCATCGTGTCTTCTCAGAGGTGTGTGGAGATGTGCGTGGGGTCCCCTTGGTCTCTTGTTGGCTCCATGGGGTGCCACCCAGCACTGAGCACCAGGAAGAGCTCCGCTTGCCTGTCCCCTCCCACCCATCATGCCCAGTGCCTTGGCCTTGCTGGGTCATCTGAACTGCTGTTCCCACATGCCCTTTCTTTTTGGATGACAGCGTTCCTTCCTCCTCCTTATCCCTGTCCTGTGTTCTCCGTTCCGGTCTAGCCCAAGAACCGCTCCTGGGAGACGTGGCCCTGCCACCCCTCAGCCTGGCTGGTGTGCTCACCCTGGCACCCACCAGCGTCCCGTGGTCACCCTGCTGCTGCTGGCTGTCTGTCTTGAGATTCTGAGCCGATCCAGATCCCCTGGGACGCCATAGGGATACCAGTGAGCAGACCTTATCCCACACCAGAGAAGCCACGATCTGCAGAGGGGATGTTCAGAGAGGTCTGTAGGGATTCTTATGTGCAGTGCTATGGTTTAGGTCTGAGGCGTCCCCAGAGCTCATGTGTGGGACGCTGCAAGGAAGTGCAGATGTGAAATGACTGGCTTGTGCCAGACTCAACCCAATCAGTGAATTGTCCCCAAGAGGATGAACTGGGTGGTGACTGCAGGCCAGTAGGCTGTGGCTGGAGGAGGTGGGGCCTGGGGGTGCGCTTTGGGGCATGTATCCTGCGCTTACTAAGTGGAGCTTGCACGGGTGCACGCAGGTGCTTGTGCTCCCTCCCTCCCTCCCTCCCTCTCTCTCTCTTTCTCCTCTCTCTCCTCTCCCTGCTTCCTGGCTCCATGTCCTGCTTTCCTCTGCCACACTCTTCTGCCGTGATGTCCTGCATCACCTTAGGCCCTGAGGATTGAGACCTCTGAAAACATAATCCCCCAAGTAAACTTTTTTCCTCTAATAGCTTCTGTCAGTCTTTCGGTCACAGCACTGAACGCTGACCACACAGCAGCCAAGGCGAGAAACTGCTGCGGGGCATCAAGTGCTGGGCACTGCTCTAGGCATGAGTTATCCAAGGGACAAAGAGGGCGAGAGGAATGGGGGGACACTGATCAGAACTGTGTCGGGGAAGAGGAAGGTGGAAAGAAGTGTTACCCACTCAGGGAGGAACTCAGTAGACTTCATAGGTTTCGCATTGTGTGGTTTGTCATGGAAGGCACTGGTTAAAATAGATGATTCATCAATCAATACAAGTAACTGGTTAATCAACAATTGATAAGTTAAATGGACATTTTCAGAGAACTAGGTAGTGTACCCCAGCAGGGGGCGAGGCTTGAGTACTGCGGGGAGGTGACCCCTGTGGCCTTAGCAGTGCTCAGAGGTGGAGCTCCATGGACCAGGGTGTGATGGAGGGGACAGCAGGCAGCTCAGGAGTGCTGCCCACGAATCAGCGCCCGTAGCTTGGTTTTATTAATAAACGACTCTACTCTTCCCCAGTATGCGCGTCACCAAAATCTGGCACACACCAGCCTCCGTGAGGCTCTGCCCTGCCCCAGGGCCTGTGTGGCTGGAGCCCTGTTCCCCTTTGTCACTGAGCCCCTGGGTGGCAATGCAGGTCAGCAGACAGAGTGGAACTGTTGTCACCCTGGGGGCATTTGAGTTCTGGGGATGGGGCAGGTTGAAATGGTAAATATCAAGAAAGAAAACATTGAGGGACAATAAAAAGGTAAAAATAAAAAAGAAATTTGAAGAGTGATTCTAATTTCAATAAGTTTTATGGTATTCAAATATTTTTAAATTCCAGAAAGATGATTAGCATTTAATATTTGTTGAGTTGATATTTCAAGTCTTCTCTAATGTTTTAGGTTGATTAATTTAAAGGTCAAAAAAGATCAGCGTTGATCTATTCAAACAGAAGCCTTGCACCCAACAAATTCTCAAAGTCCGAGCGAGGAAAAGAAGGGTGAGGCTGGTATCAGGGCAGTGGCGCTGTGCCCTAGCCAGGCTTGCTGTGCGTTTCACAGGGTGCTCTCTGCCGATGTTAGTGAGGAACACCTGGTATCACGAGTCACCATCAATGAGCTGTGCTGCTGCGGAACCTCTCGGTCACAGACAGTGCTGGGCTCTCCTGCAGCTTCACGCACACCAGCTGCATCTTTTGACGTGTGCTTAGCTGCGCCTTGTATGTTCCGCATCTCGCAAGGTCCTTGTCCAACCTCTGGATGGTGCAGATGCTCTTGGTGATTTCACCTACCCAGACCACCTTGCACACCCCAGGGGAGGGCTAGACTTTCCCCATGTCTAAAAGGTAGCCAAGACACAGCCTCTTACTAAGAAGAAAATCCATCTGGCAGTTGTCTTGTGCTGACTTCTCCCCGCCATTTTCCAAAAAAAGATAGAGAGGTACTTGCTTTCACCATGCTTGATTCAATCGATGAAATACGTGACGTCTCTGTAACAGACAGACCACAAACCAGAAGACAAAGTGGCACTTCACTAAACGAATGATGAGCATGGTGTGTTCGGATTCAGTTCTCTTTGTTCACCAAGGAAAGACAAGTGTGCGTCTGTGTGCACATTGCGATCCTCAGCTCACAGCCTGCCGTTCAGCCGCACTCGAGCAAGTGCTTGTAGCAAGGTCCCAAGAATGCTGCAGACGTCAGGCACTTCTGGAAAATCAGGGCTTCCGCTGACTCTGAGCAAATTCCTTTCTTTCTATTATCATTTCCAGTGAATGTCACTCAGAGCCATAGTCCCCATTTCCTGAAATCTGCACGTTGTATAATCCATGCATCTAAGTCTTTACACAGTCTACCTAGATGTAGGAATACACTTGACTTCACTTTACTGTTTTGTGAAATGACAAACATTTAAGGGGATGATATCTAATTATTACCTATTATCCGCACCCTGATTCAGCCTCAGCAAAAAGCAGTATGGAGATTCCTCAGAAAACGTGGAATGGAACCACCATTTGACCCAGCTATCCCACTCCTCAGTTTATACCCAAAGGACTTAAAATCAGCATATTACAGTGACGCAGCCACATCAATGTTTATAGCAGCTCAGTTCACAATAGCTAAACTGTGGAGCCAACCTAGGTGTCCCTCAACAGATGAATGGATAAAGAAACTGTGGTGTATACACTCATTGGAATGTTCCTCAGCCTTAAAGAAGAATGAAACTACAGCATTTGCAGGAAAATGGATGGAGTTGGGGAATATCATGCTAAGTGAAATAAGCCATCCAACTAAACCAAATGTCTTATCTGATGTGCAGATGCTGATCCATTATGGGGGGGGCTAAGAAGAATGGAGGGACTTTTGATAGGGCAGAGGGGAGAGAGGGGAGGGGAAGGGGATTGCAGTCCCACCAGCATGGTATGAGTGTGCCTTTCCCCCCACATTCTCACCAACACTTATTGTTGTTTGTATTCTTGATAACTCCCATTCTGACTGGAGTGAGATGAAATCTTAGGGTAATTGATTTGCGTTTCTCTAATTGCTAGAGATAGTAAATATTTTAAAAATATATTTGTTAACTGTATTTCTTCTTTTGTGAAGTGTCTATTCATTTTCTTAGCCTATTTGATTGCATTATTTGGTTTTTGGTGTTTTGGGGGGTGGAAAGGATGGTGGAGGGAGAAGGACATTATCACCCTATGCACATGTATGATTGCACAAACTGCATGACTCTGCATCATGTACAGCCAGAGAAAAGAGAAGTTGGGCTCCATCTGTGTACAGTGAGTTGAAAAGCATTCTGCTGTCCTATGTAACTAATAAGAACAAATTAAAAAAACAAAAAGAAATAAATATAAAATTTTAATGCTATAGATGTTTTTAACCTACATATAAGAGAAAGCTTCCAAAATAGAAACAGGTGATGTTAAGAAATTTTTTAGTTACCCAAGTCAGTTTTTGCATGAGATAGAATGTCCTGTAGGTTAAAAAATAAGACCAAAAGCCAAGTGATTGGACCCCTCTGCTCTCTGTCCCCCCACTCCTAGCTTTTCTGAGGGTCTGCAGGCTAGATCTAGTTTTCTACTCTTTTTATTTTGCAAATGTAATGTAAATCTCCCAAAATGCATAGAGTCTAATCCAAAAGACCAGAACCCTTCTCCAACTTGGTAATTCACCTGGGTGGGTGAGACCAGTCCAGGTCTGATCCGGGAGGCGGTGAGGAGCTCTGCAACCAGAGCTTCCTTTTGCTTTTCTGTCCGTCTTGATGAACCTGTGACTTGCCCCTGTGCCTGAGTAATGAGGACGTTTACCTTGTGCTTCCAGATCTGGGAACATTGCAATGACAGGAGACAGACGTGAGTGGTGGGGACCCGGGGTTAAGGAAATGGTTCTATAAACTGGGCCACCATGCTGACCCCCACATGCTTTGGCTTTTGAAAAGCCATTTCCCTGACCTTCCTGGCTCAGGTCCACAGGCTATGTCACATTGCTCAGCAAACTCCCTGTGATCCGCAGGAGAAATGCAGGCCTCAACTAAGAGGAACACAGGTCACCTTGCAGGGGAGAATGTCGTGACCCTTGCACAGAGCAGATCCCAGAACTCAAGGAGATAAGAATGATTCCCCAGCCATAAAATCTCTAAGAACAGGGTCCAAGTAAAACTGGACCTTGAGTGGTCCAAAGTGAGCCTGATTGGTCATGGCAGTGGGGACTTGAAAATCTGATGACATCCTGCTGTCAATCAAAGGTCATTGTTTTTTTCTCCTCTATGGATTTCATTCTTCGAGTTTGCAACACAGGTACCTGGAAGGAAGTGGCCCTGGTGGTCTGCTGCTGAGCCACAAACACTAGCAGGCATGGTCTACTGTGGAGCTCGACAGATTAACCCAAATGGGCCCTGAAAACTGCAATCCCAACAGCAGAAAATCTGCTTTTAGAATCCGGTTCAATTACACTTCTTTTTCTCACCAAACTGACACTCAAAAAGGAGACTGTGAAAATCTGGAAGAACTTATCACATGTCAACGAGGGTGTGTGACACATTATCAACCAGAAAATGGACAGGGCACAGGCCTAAGTACCTCCCAGCCCACCACTGCTCCTCCCAGACGCACGATTCTAAGCAATGAGGTCTCTAGTTTGTAGCAGCTATTGCAAATGAAATTTCTCCATGATGCAAAGTGTTTGAACCTACCATAGTGGAAGTTTCTTTATAAACCTGACATAAGTAATTATCTCCTTAGTTTTCAGAGCGATCTTAGTAATAAATACTCCAACTATTCCTATTTACTGATGAATAAACTGACTGAGGTTAAAAAAAAAGTTCAGGGTCATTACCCTGTAAGTGACAAAATTAGGATTTAAAAATCACTCTGACTTCAGAGACCTATCATAAAGCCACTACAACAAAAAAACTTCCAATTCCTTAAAAAAGAAATTTAAGAAAGAATAACATTTCATTCCTTTGACTTTCTTCATAGAATGTTTCATTTTTTAAACTAACTAGAAACTATCCTACAGCACATGTATAAAAATTTAATCTCACTGACAGAAAAGGAAATTTAAAACCACGTTCTCCATTTGACGTGGAAGTCCCAAGCTCAGCCACCTGCTCTTGGCCTTCGGTGGCTCTGGGGAAGGAAGCGGGTGTCCTGCATGCCAGGCAGGCATTCTACCACGGAGCCCCACACCCAGCCTTGGCTTTGTTTTGTTCTGTTTTAAAAGTGATCCTGGATGATCTGAAGATCATATGGATAGTAAATAAAAACATTTTTATTTTATTTATTTTATTTTATTTATTTAGAGCATCCAAGACATTTTTTCATTTGGATTAATTCACCTTGAATTAAAATAATAGCAACTAAAAGCCATCTGGAGGACTTTAGTATAATTTAATTCTCATTATAATTTTTAAAAAATTAATTTTCAAAAATATCAATTATAAAGGGAATGCCATCGACCCACATGCTGCCTGACAGGGGCCACTGGGGGCACAGAGTGAACCATGTCAGAGACAGGAATCTGTTTTGAAGTCCGGGGTTGAAGAGGGCGAGCCGTGGTGGTACACCACGGAGGGTCAATGAACTACGTCCAAACTCCTGACTTAGCCTTTTACCCTTTGGTTGAACTTGGCAGTCCACCAAATCTCTTCAAGGTCTAGGTCTTCATCTGTAAAATAAGCGTGGAAATTTAAAGCACAGTGAGTCCTAGGATTTTTTGGGTCTCTTTCTTTGAGGATTAAGACGGCCCACATAAAATAATTCATGCTGTCTTCAGTAAGTGGAAACCTTGAAAATAAAATCATGCTGTTACCAAATAGCAAAATTATGTAAATTTTCATGCTGAATGTTAATTCTGTGCTTTGATTCATAGTTTTAATATTTCAATTTTAGCATATCATTTAGTTTCCAGAGAGGAGAACTGCAGAAACAGAAGTCTCCTTGGTGGATGGATTTTCAGATTCTCAGTTTGTCTGGAATTTTTACTGCTGTGAGACCCGCAGACACTCCATATTCTTTAGTCCTTCTTTGCCCTGTTCTCTTGGCCCATGAGTGAAGTAGTAAGTGAATGATGCTTATGAACGCACACATCACGGTTCGCCCTTCTCCGCGCCAAGCACAGTGTTTATTGACCACATGATGGAAACACTCCTTGGGCACTGAAAACCCACGCGGCTACTGACTCAGCTCCTCGGTCCTGGGATAGCTGACCTCGTGGCGTGGATGCTGTCCACCAACACCGGGCAGGCTGGCCCTCGCCTGGGCAGGGTTCCCTGTGTGCCTGGGGCAACTGCTCCTGTCGGCCACCCCCCCCCCATAATAACAATAGAAAGGCTGGGGATGTGGGTCAATGTTGAAGTGTCCCTTGGTTAAATCCCGAGTGCCAAAAAGAAAAGGAAAAAACAAAACAGAAAGAGAAGAAACTGAAACCTCTTTTGACTGCCCTCATTCCTTGGTATATACTCATTGTCTCTTCAATGGAGTGAATACTGCCAAGCATGAGGTCCACAAGGACTCATCAACGCTGGAATTTCCCCCAATCCCAGCTGCCGTGGGGAGTGAGGGCACCATGGTCATCCCCGTCCTGGAGACTGGATCTGATTCTGGGGTGAGATTCTGCCTGACCCCAGCAGGTGTCTCCCATCCATATTGAAACAAAGGTCAGCCTCTTTCCCAATTTAATCCCTTTTTATCTCAAAAATACTCGTGGGCTTCTGTTTTACTCAGGAACATAATGCTTTGATCCTGAAGGTGACCCCACAGGCTTGGCAGGTGCCGTCTCAGATGCTTCTACTGCACGTCTCTGAGGAGACTGTCCGTGGACAACTCTCTGAGTTGTGGTCTTCACTGTCCGCAGAAGGGGTTGTCTCCTGTGCCACTGCACCGAGGATTGCTTAGGACCTCCAGATCCAGACCATCATCCCACGTGGCCTCTGGTCCACCTCCCACTCATCAAAGCCCCCGGTTAGACTTTGCTTGGCCTGTCCCCTTGGAGGTCGATGGCGAGGAGAAGATGACCCCAGAGCACGCTAAAGGAACGCATGTGTGTGCCCAGACGGAGAGGGAGTGTGCACTGTGCTGATGCTTTGAAAGAAGCTCGGAGTACTGAGAAAGGGAATCTGGTGTGAGAATGTTCACACGGAACCTCTTAAGAAGTCCCCATGGGGGTTCCTGACCCACTAGATGAGGTACACTCACGGTCTGTGTGTGTGGGCTTACCCATCGCCCCCCGGGGGCTGGGCCAGACTTCTGCATGATCTTCCCATAGTTGGGGAGAAGCGTGGTCCAAAGTTTTGGAGGACTCCTAATTTCCAGGGACGTGATGGAGTGTAAGCAGTCCCTGCAGGTAGACCAAGCTCTCCAGAAGATGCCCTCGGGAGGGAGGAGAAGCACCTCACCTACCTGGAGTGGTGAGGTTCTCAAAGACGTCGCGCTCGTCCTAGGGTCAGAGCTGCCCACTCTGGGTCAGACGAGCGGGCCTAGGGCCAAAGGCTTTCCCTCCCGCACCCTCCCTCGCTCCCTCTGCAGACCCGCTGGGGTGCACTCCCGCCTGCCCAGGCTCCTGGGCAAGTTCCACCCTCCCATGAGATCTGAGGGGTCTCGGAGGAGGAGAGCTCGCAGCAAGAAGGCTCTGACAATAAAGCAAACCAGCAGGGGGAAGAAGGCGGCCTTCCTCCCTGCGCTCTCTGGTGGGACTCAGAAGCCATCGAGGTGGAGGCACTGCAGCGAGGTCAGGGGTGTGGTCTCCTGTCGCCTGCTTCCCCTCCCGAGCCTCTGTCCTTGCTCATGGCCACCTCCTAGCCTCTCTAGACTGATGGTTTATTTTCAGACGTGTTTTTCTGCTGTGACTGAGCCTCCTTGTCTTCCTGGGCCTCCCAGAAGCCCTGGTGTCCATGCCAGCGTCCATCACCCTGGTGTCCCAGGGTCCCTGGCATCCACACAGCCTCACAAGTCATGACCCACAGGCCTGGGCCTTTCTGGGGCTGGGTGGGCTCGGCATCTGGAAGCGGTGATGCGGTCACTGTCATGGGTGGATGGAGTGCAGGGGACAGAGGGGACGAAGATGGGGAAGGAGACACATCAATCCTGAGCAGAACACGGTGGGGCTGATTCCGTTTCACTGCCCTGGAGTTTTAGAAGACAAATGCTAATTCCCACTGAATTCTCACTTTAATAGAAAAAGTCAAAATGAACAAGTGATGGACATGTTGACATGCCAGTTTTCATCTCACAGATTTCAAACAAAATACTGTTTGAGTTCCAAATCACCAACCAGTGCCTAGCAGGAGCGAGGCACGGCAGGCAGACAGTTCTGCTGATGTGCCTGAGCAGTCACGGCGTCCAGCATCCAGGGCAGGCAGCAGCCCACTACGCCCTCCCCGCTCCCCTCTCCCGAGCCCAGTGCAGAGGTGAGACCCACTGCAGAGGCTGATACCGTGGGCCTCCCCACGTATCCAGAGTCCTGGATGCCCGGCCACGTTTCACGTTAAGGAAAGAAAAGAGAAGGAATGCTACATGTATGTGTCACATGTAAGGATTTATAACCTCACCTGAAATTTTTTGAATCGAGTATGTATAACTCATATGCAATAATGATAATATACAATGTCTGTGTTACTGATCATATTGTTTTACATAGAAGGAAATTGAGACTTGGAGACAGTTCAGAAACGAACAGCCCCTAAGTAAAGATCTGGGAATTTGTTCTTCTCTAAAACCAGCATCCCTCAAAGTGACAGGAAGAGGCCCAGCACAGCCCGTCCTCCAACCAGAGTGAAAGGCAGCCTGAAAACCCCAAGTCCCGTGCCTGCCCGAGGGAAGGACCAGGTTTGGTGGAAACTGGCCCTTGCTTTCTTGGCTCTCACAGTGACACAGGAGGAGTGAGCAGCGTGGAGAGGGCTGGCTGCCTGAGTGCCTGGGGAACGGGCACCTGTGACGAGTGACGAGCCACGTGCTGGAATCAGGAATTATGGCGTTGCTGTTTGGCTACTGAGAGAAATAGCCTCGGAGAGACACGGGCGAAGCTACAGATCATGGAAATGCACTGGGTGCGTTAAAAGGCCGTTTTCCTTATAGAATCTCAAGGTGCTGGCTGTTGCACGGGGTGGAAGATCTCAGGTGCCTGTCACATTTACTGACCACCCACGTGTGGTCAGGACGCAGAGGACCCCGCAGCACTTGAAGCACACACTTCGTCCAAACCCAGGGGCTGGGTCTTCTCCCTTTCAAAGTCCCTAGATCATAATCTCTATATCGTTTCATAAATCTTTTATTTTAGAAAGCCTGTGTGGTCAGAGATTCTTCTTCTGGGACAAGTGACGTAAACTCTGGTGTATTTTTTTTCCTTCAGCATTGCTACTCCATGTGGCCCAGCCGGCCTGTGGGCCTCCCCGGCGGGCGTGGGATTGGAATGCAGCAGGTCCCTCCCAGACCTGCTGAATCGGTCTGCAATGTTTTTTAGGAGAGTTTATCATGTGCCTTTTATTACGGTCAAACATGCCTCCTGTGAGCTCTGGCTCTCTGGTCAGTCCACGTGCCAGCTCCTCCGCACCGCCTGTAGAACTTCCTCTCCAGCCCCTCCAACCTGGTGAGCTGCTGCCCACTGCCCAGCGCCTCCACCCCGCGGCTCCCTTCTGCCTCTGCCCCCAGTGGGCCTGCGCTGGGCCCCCGTGGAGCTGGGTCTCCGTGTGCTTCCTGGGTGCTCATTTCACTCGGCACCACTGCCCAGCTTCATCTCGTTGGCAGCCGGTGTCAGAGCTCCACTCCCTGGAAGGCTGGAGGAGGCCCCAGTGCATATGGTACCTCACGGGGGTGTCCTTTCGTCTGTCCACAGACATTGAGCTGTCCTCGTTCTGGCCTGTGCCTAAGCTGAGCGGAGCACGGGGTCACATATCACAGTATGGATGTGCACTGTGCTCGAAGCCCGGCAGCACCCTCGAGCCCCTGGGGAGCTAGGGACCCCGTCGGCTGGCCTCCTCACAGCCCTCTATGCTCATTCTGGGAGGGAGCCCTCACTGGCCTTCCCAGATGTGCAGCGTGTGCACTAACTGGGACCTAGCACACCCGGGCGTGCTCACCTGCATCTCTGCCTGGACTTGTGTGGATGTGGCCTCTTCCCTGACCTCCCTGGTGCCCTAGCTCATTCACTAGTCTGCCTCTGGGTGGACAGAAGGAGAGGCAGTAGGTATTTATTTACAAAACTCTGCTCCAGAGCATGAAGCTCAGCCAGGTGCTGGCCCATGATGACCCAGCTCCTCCGTGCACAGAGAGGGGTCAGCCTGCAGCGTCTTCACCTAGGCCTTCACCAGACTGACCAGCAACTCGTGCTCAGAAGTCCAGCTGTCCTGTGTGTAAATCAGTGAGCTGCATCTATGCCATCAATATTCTGGTTAAATATTTTGGTTTCCAGTTGGATTCTTGGCATCGTGTCAGACACAAAAATCTGTTAAAAAATTAAGGGCAATATGATAAACTGACGTGCTTTGCTGGCTAGAAGGTGAAATTTGTAAAACAAGCCAGCCAGCAAGCAGGGAGCTACCTTCATAGCAGGAGGATCAGAGCTCCTTACGGTGACAGTCAGCCCATGTCACTTACTTCTAGCTGAATCATCTGATTTTCAGATGATTTTCATTTGGGTGTCAAGCTGGTGAGTCAGGCCCAGAATCTGGGTTCTCGGTGGAGTGTATGCCCACGCCGTCCCCAGCTGCAGTGACGGAGGCACAGCCAAGCAGCCCATGCCTGTCCCCGAGTACTGCCTCTCTGGGGTCACTGTACACCTCAAGCCCTGGTGCTCTCAGCTTGAAATCCAAACACAGAGTGCCTTTGTCTGCTGCAGAGAGAACTGCATCTGATATCACTTAGACTGGCCCGTGATAAAGCTCACTCTACATGCTCAAACCTACCTGCTGGGGATTCGCTATGGGAAACAAATACATTTTGGCAGAAACTTAGCCTTTGGTGAAGAATAACTTGAGCTCCTTCCAGCCACCATCTGATTTTCTTCACACTTAACCAAAATCATAAAGCAAAGCTGAGCTAGCACAGATGAAATATGGACACAAGTGTGAAGGGAAGAGGCCAGAGAGCTCAGGGGTGGGAGGTCAGCCGCAGGCCCCTCACTCCGGGGATGCGGGGAGTCGTGGCGGTCCCCTGTTCAGTTCATAAGCCCACCAAGATTTAGTGCCCGTCAGCCTGCAGAGCGCCTGGAGGAGGCGGAGCGCCAGCCGGCGGTGCGCCCTGGCTCCACGCAGGGAACTGAGAGCAGATTTGTGCTCAGAGACCTGTTGAGCAAGTCCGTTTCCCAAAGGTAATACAATGTTTTCTCATATCATAAATTCTAGTCTCTGCTGTAAAATGATTCATAGAAAAATATTCCATCTTCAAAGAAAACCATAAAGGAGTAGGAGGACTTGGGATCCTGGACCTCAAGTGCCCCCAGAACGCAGATGGCTCCAACTTTTGACCAAACTATGCAAAGGTCCTTTGTACTTGATTCTTTTAGGAATGCCTGTGTTTGAACAAATACATGCTCCGTGTCTTCATGTCCATATACTTTTATTAATTCAAAGAAGCAGCCTGGCCTGAAGGGTGGAGTTTTCGATTCCTCCTTGTGTTCTGTAAATTTCCTTGGTGCACAAAGACTTTGTTGGCAGGCATCGCCTTCCAGAAAAGCATGTGGGGTAGTGTTGGGTGTGAAGTGCGTCCATCTGCTCAACAGAGCCTCCTATGGCCCCTGCAGCCGTGTGGCCTGTGGGTCTCTGCCTGTTCACCACTCTGCGGCCCCCAGCACAGGCCATCTGTCTGTCCCAGGCAGCTAGAGAGGCTGAGGGGACAGCACTGGCCAGAAGAGCCACCTTTACCCTGCCTGGAGTGTGCCTTCTCAAGGCTTTCTGGCAGAAACAGAACACGAGAAGGTTATGAGCTCAGAAAATGGCACACCTGAGGAGGAACAGGCGTGTAAGCAGAGGAAACCACAGGAGGTCTATGTGTTCTCATCATGAAACCGAAATGAGCCAAAAACTGAGAATTTAGCCAAGTAGAGTTAACTCTTATTATGGTGAAAACACACTGGTGCCATTTCTGCTTGCACTGCAGATAAGATGCCCACTTCCACACTAAAGAAATCGTCATGAAAATGAGTCAGGCTCCTGGAGGGCGAGTCGGGGAGCTGATGGGGAGCTCCACTTGTGGGGGACCCGGGAAGCAGGCCGCGCAGGCCGTGTGCAGAGAGGCAGCCCACCCACCCCCGCCCCCGACCCGGGTCGAGGTCAGTGGAGCACTGAGCAGGGCTTCCATCGCCCCATGCTCTCCTCTGCCCCAGAGTCCACAGCACGGAGGAAACAGGGAAAGGCAGGAAGACATTCTCCTGGCTCCGGCACTGGCGAGACCGTCTGTTCCTGGGGAGCCACGCGCCCTCCCATGGTGTACTTGGAGGTGGAGTGGAGAAAGGACCAGGTGGACCTGGTCTAAGCAGGCCGATGGCCACATTCTGCATGAGACATGGCTGCACCGTGGCAAGCCTTGCTGGAGGGTGTTGCGTGGCCGACGTGCTGGGCTGCCTGCCCAGGTCTCACTGCTGTGAACTCACAGCTCCTGAGTGTCCACCTGTGACCACCACTTCCTGACTCATGAGAACCAGCAGGTATATGAGGGTCGATGGCCGTGAGACCTGTACCCTCTGTGTCTTAGCCACACAGTGAGCAAGGGCCCGAGGTGAGATCAAACCTGCAGTCACTGCCACTCAGTCCGTCCCCCGGAGTGAGATGGCCTCAGGCCTCTGCTGTAGGTGTGCCATGTGTGGACAGCAGGGAAAGGTCAAGTGGCCCATCCTTTGCTGTCCTGGCCAGGACAAGCCCCCTCTCATCAATTCTTAGACTTAATGTCCAAAGTTTTTTGATACTTTCACTTTTTAATTGTGGTAAAGTTCAGATAACAAAATTCTTTACTTTGACCATTTAAGTGTCCAGTGAAGTCATGCTAAGGACATTGACATTGTTGCGTGATGGATCTTAAGAACTTCTTCACTTGGGGATGCTAGGACTCTGCCTGCTGAGCACCATCTCCCTGCCCGGCGGGGTCAGCGGTGCTGCTGGACAGCCCAGGCTGGGCCACGCCTGAGGTTGTGGACACACTTCCTGGTGGCGAGTCAGAGGTGGTCTGGGAGGGCGGGACTTCCTGTTCAGGGCCGGCTGGCTGCTCCTTGCCAGCATCACGCTGGGCAGACCGACAGAGATGCAGCTCGGGAGGCACGGGTGCGTTTGGCTCCTGTGGTGCGGCGGGTCCCTCCCCTCACCCTCAGGACCCTCCCTGTCCGCCTGCAGGACTCTGCTCAAGCCAAGCGGCACTCCATTTCCCTTCTGATACGCAGCGTGTTGCACAAGGCTGGGGCGAGTCAGGGGCTCACCCATCTGATCAACGCCCATCGACTGACTGTGGATGGACGGGTCCCCGGGGAGGGCGTGGACGTGGTGCTGGGCAGAGTCCAGTGCAGAATCACAGAGAACACTGTTTTGTTTTAGTGTTGAGTCTTGGTCCTTTTAGAGTGGCAGGAAAATCAGGGAGGAGCAGGACCTTCTGTGGCCAGGCTGCCTGGCCTCCGCCCCCTGCCCAGAGGTGCCTGTCAGGACGGTGGCCACCCTGAGCCCGCCTGGCGCTGGCGCCTCTCATGTGGCTGGAAGCCATCAGTGGACAGAGTCCTGAAAGACCAGCCTTAGTTCAGAGGCCAGGACCGCAAGGAAAACAGCACCCAGTGAGGTTCCTGGGTCCCCGATCGCCTCCAGGACAAAGGCCCTCCGCGTGACAGGAGCACAGCTGGGCCTCGCTTAGTCGGGTTTATTTAGGAGTCTGAAATGACAGAGTGCAGTGACGGGAGGGGACCGTCCGACTGCATTCATGCACCTGCTCCACCTGGCCAGAGAGACAAAGCCAACACAGCCCACAGGACGCTGGGGCCTGTTCAAATGCCCCTTGCAGTGGACGCTGTTGCTTGGTTGTCAAGACGCCCATTTAAATAAAACGATGTTATGCAATTGGATGGGACCTGAAGTTTTTGAATACATTAGATATAATCTACATTAAAAATGTAAATCCTGATATTAGAACTAAGCTTCCCAGGACAAACTTGTGCAGCAACAAGGGGTTGCCGGGTGCTCAATGGCTTCCTGTCTTTGTTAGAAGCTATTCTGAATCCACTAAACACAGGGGTTTTCATGCACATTCTCAAAATGAGCCACTTCACCACCCACTGGTTAGGGCCGATTGCAGATGCTGGCGCACTGGGGACGAGTGCTCTCCCTGGCATCATGCAAATCCGTGAGCTCTGGCTGTTTCCAAATGAGGAAAAGAAATGGAAACAACGGTTGAGATTCACATTAAGTTGGAAAAACGTTCCTCTGGGAGAGCTGGTGGTTTTGAAGTCTCTGGGTAGATAGACTTGATTCTGCACGTAGTTAGCATCATCACGTATATGCTATTTGGGGGCTTTTTCTCAGGGAGAGTGGATAAAAGGCTACATTTTAATTTTTGCATTGTAAAATCCCTCAAATAGAGAAATCACGTTTTACTGATTAATGTTTGCAGAGAGCGTCTAGAATGTCAGCTGGTATCTGAGCTGCTCTCTGGTATTCTTTTAGGAGTCCACATGGGTTATTTAGGGGAGGGGAATGATCACGTGGCTAGCAATGAAGAGAGCTGACCCAGTCCCAGCTCGGTCACTAACACACCTTGTGGGCTCACTCAGCCCCCGGGCCTCCCCGGGGAGTCTTAGTTTCCTTCTATAAAGAAAGAAAGTGAGTCTGAGTGGTCTCTCAGGACCCGTTGCCATATAGGATTTTCATATGCCATCTTTAAAGACCCATGGGTACCATTTATCACTCTTCATTTTCAGGGTACAGGGTTACAGGATGCGTTTGGTCTCTTTATTCCAGCATTTGCCGTATTCTTCTGAAATAGTGTAGCACAGGTCTGCTCAAGCGGGGAGTTTCTTGCAATTGAGGGCCACACCTTTGTCTCTGTCCTTGTGAGTGGACAAGCTCAGACTGAAGTCAGAGGGCCCTGGCCTCGATCCTGATGTGAATGCTCTCCTCGATGTGGTCACCACAAACACACAAAGATCACAGGGAAGGTGAATTAAGAGCTGGTGGGAGAGGGGTGCAGAGGATCTGGGGTTTGGGGAGTAAGAGCAGCAGACCATGGTGCCCTCAGGAGAGAGAGGACGGGGACGTGCCTGTCTTAGTAGAGCCCCGAGGACTCAGGGCCCCTAGGGACCTGGAGCTGCAGGGTGGTACAGGGTGCCAGGCGTGGAGAGGGGAGAGGGGAGCAAAGCCCACGCTTCCTCTTGTCCACACGTGGGGTTGGTGGAGTTAGATGCCAGCAAGGGGGGCAGGCAGAGGAGGATGAGGAGGACTCCGGATGGAAAGAAGTGGGACTGAGAGTCTCCCAGCTGAGCCTCGAGGGCGTGGATAAGTCCCTGAGAAAGTTCAGAGAAAAACCTTGACACTAACACCTCCCAGGCACTGTGATATCAAGAACCAAACGCTCTTTGGAAGTGACGGCTTCGTGGAGATGATCAACAAGTAAAGAGAGTCCTACCTGCTTGTTGAGAAAATGGAGCAAACAACGGGCAGAAGAAGGCTTGCTGCAGAATGGCCAGCTGAGCCGCTGGCCCTCATGTCCACCTGTGTTGGCCTCCAGATTCCACCTTGTCCTGAGCCGAGGCTGTGGTGACCTGGCAGGAATGACTTCAGCCACCCTCAGCAGGGCGGGTGGGCACCAGCCACACACACTGCACCCAGGCTTCCTGCCCATGGGCCTGCCCTGGAGCTGAGCCTTCCCGTTGCCAGACCCTCCAGGGAAAGAAGGTTGTCACCATCAGGCCGCAAGTCATGCTGGCAAGGACAGAAGAACCCAGCAGGGGGAGCTATCGAGCAACTTCAGGCTGGACAGGAGGAGGGGACAGGGAGCTGCCCGGGCCCCAGCCCATCTCAGCCACTGACTGCCAGGAAAGCCTCAGGATCCTTCCGCCCAGGTCCTTAGAAGCTGAAGGAGAAAAGCGCGACAGAACACTGAGTTCACAGCGAGAGGACAAGTCCCCACTGGATCCCGACGTCCCCTGTAGCGGTGCATTGATTCTTTCCCTCTGTGCGCTCACCACGTGGGGAGACTTCTGGTCTACCCGCTGGTCTGCATCCACCTTCCAGGGCTTTCCACGGTTGCTGCTTTGAGCAAAATCAAAGTATTGAGGCGGGACGCACCTTCCCTGGGGCCGTCCTCAATGGCAGCTGACCATCTAGCATCTCAGCCAGGAGCCACCAGCAGCCTCCGTCCCCAGGCCAGGCAGCCGGGACGTCCCAGAGGTGCCGCTGTGTCCCAGAAGCCACCTTCCCCCTCTGAGCCTGACCATCTCCTGGAGAGTGGGTTGGGATCCACCACTTCCACAGGGAAGGAAGCCCTGGTTCATAAGGTGTCTGTGTCGATGTCCCTGGGAGACACCTGGAGAACCGCTAGGGGGGGAGGCAGGCAGAACACAGGCACGAGCCCAAACAGGGCCAGCACAGGCCACCCGCCGCCTTCATGCACGGTCCTCACCGCGCTGATGTCAGCCGAGGCCCAGGCTTCTTTCCAGAGCGGAGTAGAGGATTTCTGAGTCTTGATAGCTGGTGGTGGCTGTGTTGGTCACTTTATTTTGAAGGCTCCATGTAGAGTAGGCACCGGGGAATGGAGCGCTGCCTAGGCAGGGTCTACGGGGGACCCAGGGCTACGAGACGCCAAGTAGCTGATTTCTTCTTGAGCATTTGAACCCGGATTCACACCTGATCACTCAGGGTTGAGTAAGCTCTGAAGACTGCCCTATGTTGACCCCACCCAGGAGAGACGGGTAGACAGGTCAGAAAGTCAGCTTCAAAACCCGCAGGGACACATTGGCAGTCAGAGATCCACAAGGCCATGAGCAGCCACCGTGAGGTCTCCACCCCAGGCACAGCGACTGCCACGCTGGCCAGCTCCTGGGGACAGGAAGGAACAATCAGAGGCAAAGCTTCCTCTGGTGGCCTTTGCCGAGTGGGAACATGGACAGTGACAGTGTCCTGGGGCATCAGAACACCAGCCTTGTCCTGAGAGCACCACTTCCAATGGCCCTTCTCAGCCTCTGGACTCAGCGGCTGTTCCTCAAAGTACGTGGGAAACCTGCACCCCACACCCTGACTCCTGGGGACAGTCCTCCCCATGTCACATGGCACGAGTAGGTCCTCCAGCTCTTGGCCTGAATAGGATTTCTTTTTTGGGGGGGGCACTGGGGGTTGAATTCAGGGGTGCTCACCCACATCCCAGCCCTTTCATCTTTATTTTGAGGCAGGGTTTCCCTAAGTTGCTGAGGCTGGCCTGGAAATTGAGATCCTCCTGCCTCAGTTTCCCAAGTTGCTGGGACCACAGGCATGGCACTGCACTTGGCCAATGCTCTGTCCTGTGTGCAGAGATGTGACCTCACTCCTTTTGTGACTGATGCTGCCAACACCACACAGCGATGAGGAGAGTCATGTCACAGCCCAACTTCCACTTCCAGTGTCCGGGGTAAAGTGACATGCATACAGCATGACAGAGCACACAGGGGCACAGCATCAACCTTCCTGGGCCTGCTTCTTTCTAAACACTGGTTTTTGCAAAAAGAAGAAGAAGAAGAAGAAGAGGAAGAGGAAGAGGAAGAGGAAGAGGAAGAAGACTACGACCACGACGACTAAGAAAGTCACACATGCCTGTCAGTCAGTGATTATTAGATATTTCAACTTATCTCAAGTTAATAAATTGAATAACTATTTTATAGCAAAAAGTGACAGATTGAATATAAACCGTGACTTAGTATTTCTTTTAAAAGGACATTCTAGAGAATGCGTTTGCCTTTTAAAATGGTCGTCACGCAGCCACATGAAACACGTCAGGGGAACTCCCACCCAGCGCACGTCATCCGTGTCTGTGTCTCTCAGACGCCCTGGGCCACAGACCCACTGAGGACTTCAGATTTCTCCATTTTAAAGTGCTCGGGGTCAGCTTCCTGTAGATCCGCAGACCTTCCAGCCCTTTCCGAGGTGCTGTCAAGCTCTGTGGTGAAGCCTTGCTCTCTCTCTTAGTGCCACAGATGGCCATAGCTCAGCGTGGCCCTGGCCGCCACCTCAGCTCATTACAAAGGCGCCAAAGGCCGGCGGCAGCAGGCTTCTCTGCCCCGTGGCCTGGCTCCTGGAGAGCCCGTCCCCGGGGTGGGCGTCTGCCGAGCCTCAGGGGACCCGCTGTGCACAGAGGCATGCTCGCTAGGGGCAATCTCCTGGCAGCGTCCTGCGGCGGGTGCTGAGGGTGTCTGACGTGGGTGCCGCCCTGGCCCCTGGCACCTTCGAGCTCCTTATGCCAAGACGCCTCTCCTGCATGGCGGTCTGTGGGCAGCCTGCTCACCCCACAGCCCCACCTTACACACTCTCCATAGCTGCCGACCACCGGCCTAGGGGTCCACACCTGAGTCCTGCAAGTGAGTTCCCCTTTCCCAGTGTTGGCTTGAATGTGGCCAAAGCCCAGGGGGTCACACGACCCCAAGGAAGACATAGCCGCAGGCACTCTCCTCTCTGCTTCTACCTGCTGGTGGAGGTCTCGCCAGCCTCCCATGCCCAGCCTCCTCTCCTCAGCCTCCCTTCAGCCCTGACAACTCCTCTGGAACCTGGGGGTGATGATTCTTCAGGGACTCTCAAAGAGAGGCACCCCAAGACCAAGGCCAAAAGGAACTGCCAGAGCAGAAATCCCGCTGGGAGGCTCCTCACCATGCACAGGTGAAGAGAGGATCAGGGAACGAGGAAGCAGGCTCTGTCCCCCTGCCAGCACTAGTGCTCCGCGGGCCTGAAACAGAGGAGCGCCTCCTTGCTCAGCACAGGTCGGCAAGCAGAAGCGCGTGGGGTGACCTACTTTGCATTTGGCATGGAGCAGAAGATTTCAAACTTATTTTTTCTTGTCTCAGGGATTTGTATTCCCAAAATTGAAAACAGTTTAAAATAGGAAAGGTGTGAGCTGATTAGCACAGTAATACCCTCTAAATTCTCACTCCCTGGTGAAGATAGGAAAGTGCTAATTAATCAATTGCTCAATTAGGAAAGGCTCTTAAGAGCATATTCGTCCCAGGAAAATGTAAGCAGCTGAGGCTCTGCCTAAAGGAAAATGCACCTGCCAGGAAACATGTCAAAGTAGAGTGTTGGGGTGCAACCCCCCAAGAAAATGTACTTATGACTGATGGATTGACTCCACTTCAACTCTTCAGTCTCAGAGACAAAATTCCTCAAATTAGACAATATTGTACAACAATAACAAAAGCAGTTTATGCTTGCTCACTTTTTAGTATTATTTCCTGGGTGTCTATGTCCCTTCCTAAGGATGGGGAAGATGCGACAATGGGAAAGGGGAACTGTGCAGTGAGGTGAGAAATCCCCTCTCCAGTCCCGGAGCACAGTCAGGGACACAGCTTCAGGAGACCCGGGCATACCAGGGGGTCGGCTGCTCCGTAGGAGTGACAGGTGCGCAGACCTGGGTCACAGAGCCCGAGGTGGGGAGTTGTGGGAGGCCAGGCTGGGAGGCTGTACAGACCACGAGAGGACCTTGGGGGTCACGGGCGGGGTTTAAACTGTGTAATAGGAAAGAGCCCTTCATTTTAAATTAGGGATCAACGTCATCAGCCTGATTTTTAGGACCCATCTGGTCAGTGTGAGGAACGGAGAGGGTGGGATCCTGTGCACGAAGACAGGCCACAGAGGAGCCCAGGTCACAGGGAACCGCTGGGAACGACTGCCCAGGAGCTCCCTGACCCAGCCACTCAGTACCTGCACCTCCCCAGAGGGCCGTTCCCAACCCAGGAAGGCGTGTGGGACAGCTGATCCTCCCTGACGCCCAGGAGCTCCGCGGACAGGCCTGGCGGGCTGGCGGGGTCTGGACTGAAGTGCTCTCTCCTGGCCTTGGGTCCGTCCACTGCTCTTGCCCTGGTCCAATGCACACTTTCTCTGACATCCTGCCCTCTTTGTGAATCCTGCCCTCTCGCTGGTCACTTTGTAAAGAAGCTGGATCCACTACACATTGGCTTTTGACCCAGCCTCTGCCCTGTGTTGGTGACCACCCACCCAACTATCTGCCCTGAGAACCAGGCATTCACATGTTTCTAGCCTGTTTTTCCGGGGTCGAGAAACAATGCAAACTAACATCATAACATTTAATCAATTGATTAAAGCCTATAGCAATGTCCTGGAAACAGAAACAAAAGTTAGATTTTTTTCCTTTGATTCCATCAAAGTGACGTGAGTAGGTGGCACATGCCCAATGTCAGTATCAGTGAGCGTTCAAACGAGTCTCCCAGTGACGTGAGTGAACGACGTCTGTCAGCTGTGCTCCCAGGGCTCATCATGGGTCTCGCCTTGGAGTCTCCCCAGCCTCCTCCGTGCCCTCTGAGCGGAGGTCAGGCGTCTCCACCAGGCCAGCTAGAGCATGGTCATGATGAGTGAGGGGTCCTAAGTCTGGCTCTGCAGACAGCCGGGCATCCTCTGCCCTGGGCTCCCTGCAGGTGTGGGGCACTCAGGCTGGGCTGCACTTGAGCACCAGAGCACTTCCCTGGCTCGCCTGCCTCCAGAGTGATGTGTCCCTAACACATGGCTGCTGTGTCCAATGACCTGGCACGTGCCAGTGAAACAAGGCCAGGCACCTCACGGTGCAGAGAGAGGGCTGGAGCAGCAGGCTCTGGGCAGCAGCTCCCTGACAGGTGTCAGTCCTGCCCCAGCACTGAAGCGAGGGGCCGCGAGACACCTCGTGTGCTCCAGACCAGAGCATGGCGCCCTGCCCACCAGTGACAGGAAAGGTCACAGACACACGCAAGCTCGGTGGCAGCCCCCACCCTGACAGGTGCCCATTTGGTTGGAAATGCTGTGGCAGGAAGGCTCTCCCCCAGGTTTCTGGGTTTTGTGTACGTCCAAAGCTAGAGCCCAGCCAGGAGCAGCCCCTAGGCCACACACAGGATGAACACACCTGTTAGCCTCCATGTTTTGTCTCATGATTTTCCAGCATTATCACTAGTTTTTTGCCACCTGTTTACGATATTCGTCTTACTGTCCAGTCTAAGATCAACTCTGATCTTTGATGTCCAAGAATACTCAAGAAGAGTGACACATGCCCTGAGGACGAGTGGTCTGTGAGTCACCACATGGGCCTGTTTGTGTATGGAGTCCCATAGATGGCACATGGAATAGTTTGAGGAATGTTAAAGGTAAGAAGTTTACTGAAGAAGTGGACGTTAGGTGACAATTCTGTCACCTAAAGGTCCTCTGCTCAAGTTGAGCCGCATGTCAGGCACTTGAAGACGGGCGTGGAGAGCACATGGGTGACAGGTGACAGTTGCTCTACAGCTGGGACGTGGATCTCTGCCTCCTTGGGCTTCTCAGAACGAGGCTGGCCTGTAACGTGGGTGGAGCGAGCTTCACGGGCATCCTCAGGGATGCCAGCTGTGAGGTTAGGGACCACTGGGACACAAACCAGGGAGGTCCCCGAAACCCTTGAGTGTGTTGGCAGAGCCTCCCGCAGTCCCACTGCCCCCGAGAACACCTGTCTTGAGCCCTGTGGCCCTGTCACAAAGCCACCAGTGTTGTGGGCAGGACGCGGCACATGGCTCTCAGACCCGGAGCGTTAACAGCTTGCCCGAGTTCAAGGCTCAGGAGCTGGTGCTCTCGCCGAGCAGGACAGGGCCAGGTGACCGTGTTTTATTTTCAGGCTCCCTGGAGACCTGAGTGCGGTCCAGGTGGACAGGCCTGGGCGGCTGGTGTCCAGTGCAGACCCAGAGTCGTGCTGCTGGCCAGCGCTGGCCGAGTCGCCCAGGAAAGCTACCCACCTGGCAGCGTGTGCGCCCATCTGTTCCTTCTGCATGTGGTAGAATCATAGCCACCCAAGGACTCATCTAAATTTTGGGGAGTCTGGGTCTTATACAATTTCAAATGTCTTAATAAAAAAAATCCTTAGCATCTTTAACATGAATTCAGATACAGGGCTAATGTGTGCTTAGCATGACAAAAGACCTCACCATCAATGACACACTTTTAGAAGCTGACAAAAATTAAAAAATATATATTTAAAAAGATTTTCATTAATTTCCCCACGGTTCTATGTAATATTATTTCCTGCCATTTCACCTGTAAACTCCTTGTTCATTTCTTCATAATAATGAAGTTGTGATTTCTGTTGAGAGAATATTCAAGAACCCTATGCCTGATGTGTCAGAATTTTATTTTTTATTGTCAATAGTCTAGAAAGTGTCTTACATCATCACAACTCTTTCTGGCTACTGAGATGAATCTTCAGCTTGTCAACCTATCAGGAAGGTGTCCTTCAAAGTTCCTGCACATAGAGTAAGCAATCAGGACATTTTAAATTTTCAAGTACAGTAAGTCATTCTTAAAGCCTTATCAATAGATGGCTCTGTGAAACTTCAAAGTTCTATCTTACCTGTGTCAATATCCACGTTCCATGTGAAGTCTGGAACTACAGCAAACAGCACTGTAGACGTGACGGGAGGAGCCGCGTCAAGGACGGGTGAGCAGGAGCACAGAGCTCCTCTGCACGGAAGGCAAGTCTCCGCCAAGTGTCTTGTGCAGCGGGGCAGCCACGAGCGGCCAGCTGGGCAGAGCCGGGGAGCAGGTGGAGGCAAGGAAGGTCAAACATGGACACGGCCTAAGGGTAGCAAGTCTGCCTTTCTGTTTGAGGACGAAAGCCTGAGGTCCCTACAGCTGGCTCTGGGAGGAGGCCATCCTGCAGCGGTAACAAGAGTGGAGCTGGAAGACATTGTGTTCTGTGCAGCCGCCAGGCGCCCAGAGACCAGATTCACTTCTTCGGGGATCCCCAGAGTCCATCCCACCGTCCACAGAAGCAGAGAATGAAAGGTGGTCAACAAAAGCCCGGGGTGGTGGGCGATGCCAGCAAAGGAATAGCTTAGCAGTCTGCCCACTGCCTCGTGACCATGGTCATCATGATGCCCTGAACCCCAAAACCCCACAGAGCAGGTTTTACCATTCTCACAGCTACAACAACAAACTAATTTGGTGAAGTGGTGGATATTTTAGTGAGTTCGATTGACTCTTTCTGCAATGTATATAGATTAAAACTTCAAATTATATCTCAATATACACAGTATTTATCTACTAAAAATAAGCAGCGTGTGATGGACTGCCAAAGGCGGTGGGGTGTAAGGTTATCAGCCTCTGAGTCAGACGGGCAGAATCTCAGCTCTGCACTTGCTAGCTCATGAAACTTCCTGAGAAACACCAGCTCCACGCAGAAGCAGCTGTGAGCCACGTGAGCACACCCAGACCAGCTCCAACATCCCCGACTTCTGAGCCAGCTTCCAAAGTGTCGTGGAGGGGGACCTGGGAACAAAGGCAACTGGTAGACGCATGTCACAGTGAGTGTGGGCATAAAACAGAAATCAGTGCACACATGTATTTACTTATATAAATATAATTACCAAAATTTGTTTTGTTGTGAACATATTTTACTATTTAATTTATTCCCCAAAGTTTTGTATATTTAAAAATCAATAAAACATTTTTGTCTTCTCACTGGGAGGAATAGTGCTTTCTCAGGCTCAACCTGGGGCGTGTAGAGCAGCTCTGCTCCCATCAGGGACCCAAGCAGAGAACGCCCCTGAGCTGGCTCAACTCTGCCCAGTACCCGCCATGCTGTGCGGCCGCTGACTGGAGGGCTTGGCCTTGGCTCTCTGTGAGCCCGGGAGCACGGAGCCTGGGAAGAAAAGCACAGCAGGAGGAGCTGGGGCTGCAGGCTGGCACCTTGCTGTCCTCTGACAAGGGGAAAGGCACCTTCTGCTTGTAAACAGAAAGGGAGTCCTGCCAAGCAGGTGGAGAGCTCCGACCTCCACCTGAACCTCTGTGGTGCTGCTGCTGGCATGTGGGATGTTGGCCCCTGTGGAGTCTGGGTTTACCACGGACATCAACAACACATTAATAAGATGGGGTGTCTCCACTGCTTCCCGCAGAAGCAAGTTGGAAACAAATAAATACTGAATATCTTCTTTCACAAATGTATACACACATGAACATAACACATCCACAGTGTTTCAGATTCTTGATCTTAGAGAGGAAAATGAAGTGACATTTTCTTTACTTTTGAAACTCAGTGCCAATTTAGCAGCTCAGCCAGACTGTAAAACTGCCCTTGTCCTAAAGTGTCAGGAGCAACGGGTCAGGTTAGGGACACAATAGGAAGCAGGACCCGTAGTTGCAACCAGAAAGATTAAGAGTCTGCTTCACTGTGCAGACCTGAAATTGCTCAGATTCTCACTGGAGACTTCCTGAGTCAGTGTGTGTGGGGCTTCTCACAATCACCGTGTTTCAGAGATGGTCAACATAAGTTTCCTCCCACAAGTTTTATCTGAAGTTTTCTTTTTTATTGGGTGTGCTGGGAACTGAACCCAGGACTTTGTGCATGCTAGGCAAGCTCTCACCACTGAGCCACATCCCCAGCCTCCGCCAGTTTTAAAATATGAAAATTTCTGGGTCAGAGTCGCTCAGCAAACTTCCAAGATGCAGAAGTACCTTCCGAGGGCGCAGGCACAGGGAGTCCACCTAAGAAGGCTGCCCCAGGCTCTCTTGAAACCTTCTCCTCCTTTCCTTTCTGCCCAGACAGCACTCTGCAAACACATTCTCTGCAGAGAGGAAGAATGTTCATCACAGGTTTCAGAGGCCATGTGGAAAGAATCAGAAAGGTCAAAGGGCAGCTTCCCGTGATGTCACCAACACTGTTTTACCGTCTTGAGGAGACTTTCCAAAAATTAAAACAGAGCTATGTCAATGCACAGAGCACATCGCCCCCTTCCTCCTCTCGGCCTTTCAGGAACTGCGATGGCATGCAATTGTGCCTCTCCTGAGTCCCGAATTTAATGCAGAAAACTGTCCTCCTCCGTCCCAGGGTCTGGTTGTCTTTTATGGCGCACATTCAGCCTCTCACACCCGGAGCAGCCTCTTCTCCAGATGAGGCAGACTTCGTCTGCTTCTCTCCACTCTGTGCTACTTTTTAAGTAGAAAACGGTTTGCAAGGAAAGCCCCCCCATGGCGACGGCTCTGGATGCAACTGCTTGGCTCTGAGGGAGAAGGCACCAGTTGAGGCCCTGGCTTGCAGGAGCAGGGGACAGCGCCCGGGGAAACACAGGCCCTCCTGCAGAAGGGATGCAAAGCCTGTTGTGGACGTGGATCATAAGAGGAGCGGGCATCAGGAGTGGGTGGTGTCCAGGGGCGTGGCCTGGGGCTGATGTCCTGCCTGCACCGGGCCTCGTTGCAGCCAGCGGCTTCCGCCTGCGCCAGTCCGCTATCCGGCTGCGCCCCTGCGCCTCCTCTTGACTCCTCTGTGGCTCCTGCCCCTTCTGAGGTCCTCCTGGCTGCCTGTCTCAGAGCCCTGGCAGCCTTCCTCGGGCTGCCTTGGCTTTGCTCACCTTTGGTAACCTCTGAGTGACCCCTCCCAGCCCTTGGCCTCTGCTTGCACAGCCCTGCGCTCCGTGGGCTCTAGCAGCCCTGGACCAGGCCCATGGGCTGGGGTGGGTCGTCAGCTCCTCTTGCCGCTGGACCCCCGCCTCGTGGGCAGCTCCTGCTCAGGCCAGAGCATTCAGAGAACAGGCCTCTCAGAACTGCGCACAAGCCCTGGCTGACAGTGTGGCAGTGCCCACAGCTCCTGACGGTCCTGCCAGGGCGAGATGTGTGTAGAAGAAAGGGGGATAGGGAAGGGGGAGGGCGGAAAAGAGGTTGTGGAGGAGAGGAAGCCACTGCTTCCCACACCAGGCTTGTGGCCCCGGAGAACTTGACGGGGCAGTTCTCCTGAGCGGGCCTCGGGAAAAGCACCCTGAGAAGACCTTGGAGGGTGGCCCCCCCTGCAGACGGGGCATCCTGGAGGAGCGCATTCACTGGTGACCTGCGTCTGGTCTTATCGAGGCTCCTGTCTGGTGGCAGATATACCTGAGGTTGGACTCATCAAAACCTTTCTAGTTGTAGAACTGTGGTGCTAAGAGAAGCATAATCCTGGTCTCTCAGTCTCTCTAATGAACTTGTTGGGAGATTAAATTGTTCAATAGCAACAAGAAATAGTTAAGAAACAGTCAACTTCAGGCCAATTATGTAAACGTGACATGTATTCTTGTCTGATTTTGCATGGTCGTAAATATAAGACATTATGTGACCCTACTCTTGTTTTGCAGATATGCAAAATGTCAGGTGGAGGACCCCACTGCACAGACCCAAGACTATCCCAGACATCCTGAGAGTGCCACGTCATCACAGGTCAGGGTCCTCGGGAGGAATTCACTGCAGAAATGAAATTAGGGACTTAGGCAGCTGATGAAAGAAGAAATGTATGCTGGCTTTCCTCACTGTAACAAAATGTCTAATACGGGCTATTTGTGAAACAGAGATGTAGCTCTCAGCTTGGAGGCTGCAGAGCCTGGTGCCTCCCTGGCTCAGTTCTCAGCTGCATGGAGAGTCCTAGCCCAGCATGGTGACCACCAGCAGGAAGAGACCTGGGTGGAGCCAAACTCTGGTTTAACACCCGGAGTCCCGGGGGAGCTACCTTCCAGGGCAGGCCCAGGGGACTAAGGACCTGCACTAGGCCCATCTCCCCACACCCCCTCATTCCCAACAGTGCACCCTGAGGACCGCAGGGACCCTTGGGGGACATCAAGTCACACCCAAACCACAGCATAATGCAAGATGGGAAGTGACTAGACATGTTTGGAGAATGGTGTGAATTAACTTACAGGCTGGAACAAATTTTTGCTTAAAATTAAAAAGGGATAAGGCTGGAAAAAAGTTTTAAATTTTCCCATAGAATTGGGAACTTTTCCAAGAATAATGTTTTATAATTCTGACCAAAGTATAGCATGAATAAAGTCATGCATTTTATTTAAAACAAATTGGATTAATGAATCTCAGGAGGTGGTTAAGAGGGCAAAGATGAAAAGACAGAACACTAGTGCTTATAATATGTGGCCATGGAAGGTGGAGATGAAGGTAGGCTGGACACACGACTGGAACTCGGGGGGCATCCGGGCCCAGGGGAAACCCACAGCCACTTACAAAAGTCTGGAGAGGAGAGGAAAGCCTGGTGGTCTCACCAGACACGGACGGCTAAACAGAGCCCTTCCTCTTCCCTGGTAATGGAGGAGGCGGGGTGCGCTGGGGCCAGGGTCTGTGGAGTCGCTGACTCCCCGATGGAAACACCCTGCAGCAATTAGAAATGTGAGACTGGAGTTCATGAGAGTGGTCAAGATTGAAAAATAGATTTGGGGAATTATACAAATAGAGGTGATAATTGAAACCAGGAGACTTGATAAGGTTTGTGTAAAAGAGAAGAAAGGGAATTACAGATCCTGTCATTACAATCTCTTATTAAAAATTCAAGAATTAACTTTAGTTACCCTCGAAGAGACACGGGAAATGGAAAAAAATTCAATTTCTTTTGTGTGAGCTCTGGGTAGATGTTCCTTTTACTAAATTTGACCCAGTTTTGTGTGCACACATGCATCTGAACATATGCACAGGGCGGATGATCCCTAGGCCACCCCACCAGGGGACAAGCGCAGCTCCTGATTCTTGGTTCTCACATACTGAATAGCACATAATTTATAGCTTTTACATCAAAAGGGTTTACATTTTTGTAGTCTCTTCATGATGGGTGTTGAGATACCTGTAGTGGAGACAATTTTGTGAAGTTAAGCTAAAATAAGCATACAAGAAATACAAAGCAGAATTATACCTGGATGACCACTGGTGTATGCAGGTGTGTGGGGTGGACAGAGCACAACACCTGGGCAGGTGATCTCTGCAATGCTTCTAAACTGGGGGAAACATTGGATACCATTTCCAGTGCCTTATGAGGTCAGTGTGAATGTCCTCATTAATTCGAATATTGGCTGCATACTTATAGAATCGCGCTGCAGCTCAGGACACAGATAGTGAATGCAGTAATGAAGTGCATGTCCAGCAGGTTAGATCTTGGCTAAAGTTAGGAAAACCTGAAACAGAGGAGATGAAGGATCATTAATGGGCTACATTATTAAATAGAGTGGCCAGTCGAGATCCTCCAGGAAACGAGATCTCTAAGAAATACTTGAAGGAGAGGAGCGAATCCTAGGAACCTCCCAGAAAAGAGCATTTCTTCAAAACATTGCAAAAACCATGGGGCTCCTGGGGGGAGCAGGAGCCACCGAGGTCTTCGGCAGAGGAGTGACAGGACTCTACCTGCATGCCGCACCTCTCAGGAGGCTGGGTGCGCACCTCTCAGGTGCACAGAAGTCCTGAAAGTCACAGAAGGAGGAGGAGGAAGGAGAAGTGGAGAGAGGAGGAGTGCGGGAGGAGAGGCAGGAGGGATGGGGAGAGGACAAGGGGCTGGGGAGCACGTTGGAAAGGAGGAAGAACTTCCCATGAAGACATCCAGGCATCCTTCTCTTGGACTCTTGGCACACACAGAGCCAGAGAGGAGCTGGGCCCAGAGAGCAAGCTGCAGAGGCAGAGGCAGAGCTGAAGAGGCCGCAGGGCCTGCAGGGACGGCACCAAGTGGGCAAACCTCTTCCTACGAGGAGGCCCGGCACCTGGTGTCACCGTCCAGCATGGCCACTGCCACGTGCACTGCTGAGCGACCAAGAATGGCCACCTGGAGGAGGACCAGCGGCATTTCAGAGGCAGGAAGTGTAAATCCTTTCTGGCGCAATGGAACCAAGTGGGCCACCACAGTGATTTGGTCAGATTGGATGAAAGGACTCCAACCTGGTTCCCTGCAAGTGGAGGCTGCGTGTCTCGGGTTTTACTGTCAGCTTTCACAGGAGCCTCACACGGTGGCTCTGCATCTCACTGAGGCTCTTGAAACAAGGGCGGCCGTGCTCCTGGGTGAAAGGGCTCCTGATGGCAGGCTGCTCCGGGGCTTCCAGCCGTGGATCCGTGACATATAGTGATGGTGCATTTTCCCGTTTCATGTCAGGGATGCTCGAATCCTGCTGACCTGCCAACGGTCACTAGTGTTTTCTTCTGTGTGGAAAGCATTTAGTGTTCCCCAGACAATAAAAGGTCACGATATAAAGCAGACATCATCCCTTCAAGTAATTCTGTAAAGAGTTTACTAAACAGCGTGTTGCATGGAAAAAATAAAAAGCACTCAGTGGATCCCCACGCAGCTGAGCATCACGGGTGACAGGGATGATGGCTTCAGTCTCAGTGCACCGTGCACCTTGAGTCCCAGCCACATGGTCAGCACTGCCCTGTGTGGTACTTAAGGCCTGCGATGCACACTGCAAAATCAGTGCCCGGGACCAGGAGACAGCATGGCCCTTTGCCTGCTCAGGCTGCACCCCTCTTGCCCACTTCCCATGTAGCAGGTGCTGGGAGCAGACGAACAGGGCCTGACCCTGGTCCTGAGGGCCCGCCCTTTAACAGCTCAGTCGTGGACTTGTCTGTGATCTTCTTGGACGTGGCGCTAGGATTTCTTTTAGAAGCAGTATTCCCTACCAAGTCTCCAAAACATATCTCCCAGCAATGTCAGTAGGAAGAAAAGGAGCCACCCAAATAAATCAGGCTAGAAATGCCTGAATTCCCATAAGAGGAGTCTGTGTCAAGTTTGGTTTCTATCACATTCCTGGCCACCAATAAAAGTTGAATTTGAACGTGTCACAGATTTGTTAACGTGACCTCTCACCCAGACCTGGAGTTGGGAAGAGAACACCTGGACCCTAGGGCGGTGGCTGCAGGATGACCTGACGTCCCTCTGTCGCCTGCACACCACACCTGCAAACCCCACGGAGCATTTCCTGTGAGCACCGTGTGACTCCTGCACTCAGAACCCTCCAGTGCTCACTCACAGCTGCCAGACAGCCGAAACTCCAGATCCAAACCCAGAACCCACCCCGGAGCTCGGAACTCGGCCTCCTCCACTCCTGCCCAAACCCGCTGGGGGCAGAACCAACAGGCTTCCCAGCGGTGGCGGACGGGACGCTCGCCCTCCTCAGGAGAGACCCAGAGCTGTGTGCTGACAGGAGCCTGTGCATCAGGAAGGACACGCTCAAGGGACAGTATTTGTCTTTAATTTGTTGCTATGGGAACGAGAGGTGATGTCCTTCAATATTTATTTACGTTCTAAGTCAGTGTGCATGAAAATGATGATTCCGTTAATAACAACAGAGTTTTATGAAGAGGAACAAAACCCTAACGAGGAAGAACACGGTCTCCACAACTGAAGTAGACATCTGTCTTCCACACTGAAGACAGCTGGACCCGGGCTTACGGAGTATAAACAAGGGAGCCCACTCCTTCCTGCCGGGGAGGACAACAGCTTCCATCTGGCCATCGCCTGTGGTCCTCCTGTCCACTGCACGAAAGCCAACTGCTGTGGCTGGGACCACATGTCCCCCGAGGCCCATGCCTTAAGGGCTGGGTCCCCAGCCTGCACTTCAGGAAGTGGAGGAGTCTCCAGGTGACGGGGGTCTCCAGGTCAGGGGGAGAGCGCTGAGGAGACGGTGGGACCCGGGCCCCTCCCCTCCTCTTTCTCTTCCCCACCCTGAGGTGGCCAAGGCGACCTGATTACCTGGAGTTGGGGACCCTGATGGAGGGCTGGCTGACTTTCCTCCTCAACTCACTGGCTCACTCCTGGTGGAACCTCTTTCCACTCCCCAACCACGTCCCGCCGCCTGAAGGGGGCTTCTTCCCTGAGGCCCCTCTGCTCCTGACCCCTCTGTGAGCGAGCAGCTTTCTCTCCCGGGCTCCCCACGGGGTGCTGCCTCTGGCAGGCCCACAGCAGGGGAGTCAGCCATCTGTGGAAGGAGACCTCCACCCTGTCACAGCAAAGCAAGAGCTGACTAAAACAGGTACAAAAATCCTGTTTTTCCCAAGAAAGTTCTAGTTTGTGCCTGTTATCACAGTGTTCGACAAGATTAGCGATTGTCCAGGATTTTAGTGACACTTTTTAAGTCATTCTTAATAATACTTTTTAAAACAGTGCTTTGTTGAAATTGCACTGAAACAGGCCAAAGGGGTTTGCAGAACTTGTGCTTTGCCTACCTGCAAGTTCCTGCGGGAGGGAGGAGTTCTGTCTCCAACACAGAGTTGATGGATCTCCCCTTTCCAACCCTGGGCATCCACACCTCTCCTTTAAGAAGATCCCCAGGGCTGCTGATGGAATGAACGGTCCTCAGACACAGCGTTCCCAGGCACACCGGGCTGTCCCACAGGGCGGACGCCACAGGGTGGGTGAGGCATGGGGATGGGGTCAGGGCGGGGGAGCAGCGAGGAACACGGAGGGGGTGTAGCCATGGCAGCCTGAGCGCACACACACTGTGCCTGGGCTTGGCACTCATTTACCATGTGACCTACAGGCACTCAGTCACTAGGCCTCCATACCGCATTGTTTTGTTTTTGTTTTTGCCATTAAAAGCCTCAAGCAATGTAATTTATTATACCATGTGCCAGTACAAATGTGTAACAGCAAATGCCATTATGATGTATAATTATAATGCACCAATAAAAACCTTTAAAAGAAATCTCAAGCAGCAATAATCTCCAAAAGGAGGTCATATTTAGTAACAATGAAGTTATACTTTCACAAAGCTTGATCTTGAACACATGTCATGCACAAAACCTTAGGGACATTTAACATCTCTTAGGGGGCCAATTCTAATGTCGCTGGTCACATAGAAGCTAGATGGTCTGAATCTGGTGAAACAGTGTCAGTACCTTCTCCAAAAGATAAGAGAGGTCTCTAAATGCTCTTCCTGGAGGGCTGTCCACATGGGCAGCAGGGGAGAGTGTCCATGCATCACAGGATGGACCCTTTTTCCCATTAGGTCAAGTGACACTTCTTCAGATAACCTCACGTATTTCTCCTTCGCAGTTCTCTTGCACAGGTCTGAAATGGGAAGCTGCACCCTTGTACCTTTGCCTCTATCAACCAAACTTCACAGACAGACAGGACGTCAGTCTTCCATCAGCATCTTCAAGGGCTTCAACTGGAAAATCAGTCAAGTCCAACTATGGCTCATTATTTTAATTCAAAGATTGGAATCAAAGGAAAGTTCTGGAAGTTTGTTCTGTTGAGCTAAAAAATCTGGCATGACTGTGGATTCAATGACCTGCTCTAATTGAAGAAAACTCTTGTCCTTTTGCTATGAGAAGAGGAGTCCCCTGTTGTAGGAGGACGTGCTCAGCATGTGGAGGCTCTGGTGCTAGCCCCTCATGGCTGAGTCCTCCACAGCCCAGAAAGCTGCCACCAAGCAGAAGCCACAGCGGGGTCCTTCCCAGGGGCTCCGGCTCCACTGCGTCAGGACACGGGGTGGCGGACTCTCTGACCCAGCCCAGGGTGAGTTCATCAGCACCGTCAGGCTTGGGCGTCCATTCCTCAACTGAGAGCCGCTGAGCCTCTGGAGGTGTCCTTTGCAAACCAACCTGCGAGTTCTCTACTGGCACCGTCGTCTGGGTCACCAGGTCCTCGAGATTTTGTTTGCATTTTTCAAATCAGTTAGAAATTTTTAACCAAAAACTCAATAACATAACGCTAAAAGTTTACCTTTTGACTCTTTTTGTTAATTGCAGTTACCAAAACAAAAAAATTGAAAGCAGAAACATTAGAAATTTATTACAGAAGCAAGAAGTCAGCTGAAGAAAGTCTGAGTTCCTGTAGAGAATCCGATTTAATTTTGAAATTCTACAATTTGGCTTTAGAATATTTCAACTTAGCTAAAGGATCTTTTCACAGAACTTTAATTTTTAATTGGATAATTTTTAAAAGACATTATCCAAATTTTATTCTGTTCAAATAAAACCAAAGAGGTCTAAAATATTGTAACAACTGTAATTGTAAATGAATCGGGAACACAGACACCCAGGGTAATCAGTTATTTTGTCTTGTGGAGTGTCTTTCAAGGGAGGCTACCCGTAGTAACACAGAAGACACACATGCCCTCGAATCACTGCTAACTTCCACTTAGAAGCATTTTCTCACACTCTGATATTTTACAGAGAAACTTTCTCAACAGAAATATCATGATTTACAAAAAAGGAGTGACGTTTATTACCACGTTTAAGTTTTTGACCATAATGAACCACTTGGAAGAACATGGAAGGATTTTATGAGATAAAGCTATGGAAAAATCTGCTTTTCAGCAAAGTGCTGACCCAGTCTCACTTGGAAATGCTGGAATATAAGAAGACATATGAAATGTTTTGCAGCGTGTACTGCGGATGGTTAGATGCTGCTTTTAAACTACAGGAACAGGTTTTTTATAGCAGCATTTTTATTGGTGCGCCATGACTATGCGGAACAGTGGCCTCGGCGTGACGTGCTCATGCGTGCACAGAATGTGGTCGCCTTACTCCAGCGCCTCCTCCCATCCCTCCTGCCTCCCCATCCCCGTCCCCAGCTCTGCTGGGCCTCCTGTTTTCATGAGCCCGGGTCTGTGCATCTTTCTGGTTGCCACACAGGAGAACATACAGCCCTGATGGCCCGAGTCGGGCTTATGTCGCTGGACATGACGCTCTGGTCCAGTTCCACCCACTTTCCTGCAGGCTGCATGGTTTGTTCTTTGTGGCTGAACAGAACTCCACTGTGTATTGTACCACATTTTCTTGATTCATTCAGCTAGGCAAAGATTTTTTGAAAGTTGTTTCTGAATACATCGACTTTCTAAGCCCACTAGTAGAGTAAAATGAGCTTTTGGTAAAAATGTTTCGAAATTTAGCTGGGCACAGTGGCCCATGCCTATAATCCCAGCAGCTCAGGAGGCTGAGGCAGGAGGATCGAAAGTCAAAACCAACTCAGCAACAGTGAGGCACTGTCTCTAAATAAAATACAAAATAGGGCTGGGGATGCGGCTCAGTGATCGAGTGCCCCAGGGGGTTCAATCCCTGGTACCCCCTCAAAAAATGTTTCAAAATTTATAAATTCTTCATGCCCTGTCCCCTACACATGTGCCCTAGTGTGGGTGATAAATCATGTAGTTCTGGTCACGTGACCCCAGTTGAGGGGTGCCATCGCAGAGGCCCTGGATATTCAGGTCCACGTCCTGCACCCTCAGCACTGAGGCCCCGGGAGGCAAATGGCACAGAGACCAAGGCTGCAGCAGTCTCGGGGTGCAAGAGGCCACGAGACCACGCAGCACGCGCAGAGACGCGTGGAGCTGTGGGAAGCCTTCTGCCCCGCCTCACGTCCCTGCTTCCCGCTGCCACACTGACACCACACTGTGGACCAAGGTTATCAGGCGAGCTCAGCGGTGCCTGTGACTTCCAGTGAGAAGCATCTAGTGTGCATTTTCCCTTCTGCTCGACTGACATTGTGTCGCCAGATTGACTGACACTTGCACACCTCTGGATCTCATAAACAGTGGTTCAAGTCGCCTGTCAGACAGGAGGAAGAACAGGAGCAGGGAGGAGGCGAAGGGGAGGAAGCCCTGGGGACTGAGTTGGAGCAGATTATATTCCAAGTGATATGGTTATGCCCAAACGAAGCCTGATAGTTCCCACGACTTGAGGCACTAAGGAAAGGAAGGCAGAAGGGAGGGAGGGAGGAGAGAGAGCGAACCGCAGGTGGGTTCAGGACTGTGTATGCGTGAATGACTTACCCAGTTTCTGGGCAGAGGCAGCAGAAGGTGGAGCTTAAGCCCGCAGGCTCTGGAGCCAGAGGTTGTGGACTTGATGCTGTCCTTAGGTGCACGTGGTCTGGACCTGTGTCCTCATGTAGACAGCAGGCTGACAACTGTGCCTTTCCTGTGTTGAAAGAGTGCGTTGATCAAGAAACGTAAGACTTGGTACCAATACAGGTCAGTTACCATCGTCCTTCCTGATGACTTGGCCAGACAAGTAAAAGATAGATACTAAAAGCCTCCAGCAACTGCATAGCATTTCAACACCCACTAGACCCTAATGTTTCAGTTCTCATTTAAAAGCTCCCCAAATAGCAACGAATCCTGGCCAGTGAGGAAAAACAAAGGGAGAGAATAGAGGCGGCTGTTTGTGTGGTCAAAAGTCATGTAAGTAACAGAAGGCGCACTAATAAGTCCCTGTGTCCAGAGCCCAAGCAAGCACGCAGTCCCCAGGCACACATCTCCCCGTTCCCCCGACACGGCACCGCCCAACTAGACTGACAGCAAACACAGGAGAGGCCACCACACCTCTGCAGGATGGAGACGTCCCCAAGTGGGCTCTAGGTAAGGAGCCCTCGTCAGGCTGGCAGCTGGTGGACCAGGCTGCAGTCACTTCTGCGGGACACTTTTTTCTAAGATGTTTTGTGAGCAGGTCGAAGGCTAAGTTCAGTTGAAGCACTTTGTTCCACCAAATCATGGAGCGTTGCCAGTTCAACGACGGTGTTAGCATTGCTTTATCACAGAGCCCACCTTAGAACCCCGAGTTAAGAACGGGGCCTGGTACCTGAGGGGCAGACTGTCTCCTCCCATTCCTGGCACTGCTCCCCCGTGGCTCGGTTGCAGCAAATACAATGTTTTTTTTATTTTTTAATTATGTTTATCTGTCTAAAAATGAGTGATAAATGCACTTGATGGGAGGAAGGTATAGGTTTCCACCTAAAACCCGATGAGTTCACTGCAAAATCATTGGGAATCATGAACAATTCCTCAGACTTTCAGATGTGGTATTGGTGGCCACCTCCGCAGGGGAAGCGACCTGCAGATCACACAGCTGAAGAGTGGGCACAGCAAGGAGGGGCCCCTGATATTTTGTATGACTCGAGGCACTAATGAAAGAAGGCAGGAAGGGGGGGGGGAGGGAGGGAGGGAGAAGGAACCACAGGTCGGTTCAGGACTACGTACACGTGTGAATGACTTACCCCAGTATGTGTTATGCATACTCCATGTGTGTGCATGACACATTTTCTTTATCCATGGGTCTGTTGACGGGCACCTGGGTGGTGCCAAGCCCAGGTTGAGCCTCAGGGGCACTGAGGTCAGCCTACAGGGTTTCTCCTTCCAGCTTTTGCTTGTGTTTTTCATTTATGATCACAAACCAAAATGTGACCGTGTGGTCAGGCATTCAGCCACGGCCATTTTAATGATTTTTATTTATTTTTTATTTTTCATAATACCTTTATTTTATTTTTACATGGTTCCAGGGGTTGAACCCAGTGCCCATGCATGCTAGGCAAGTGCCATACCACTGAGTCACAGCCCAAGCCCTGATTTAAGTGATTTTCAGAAGGTGTAGTTAAATTTGGGTGCAGAGGCGGTGTGTCTAGTAGGAGGAAACACACAAAAATATTTTAGAACATTGTTAAATAAACAAATACAGACAGGGCTTGTCGATATACAATCCTAACAATTTATGCTCAGAAGATGTGTTCATCAGGCAGATGAGAGGGAGTTTAGGATTCTTTGTGCTCTCAGGAACCATTTTTACTTGAATCTTTCCAGGTGTACCTCAAATCCAAGAAATCATCAAAGGGAGCCTGGAATTCCGTCAGTGTGTTTCGACCTGCACATAGAACGGTGGAAAACTCTATTTAAAACTTTATATTATATATAAGTAGATGGAAATGCAACTTCAAGAAGCCACTTTTGACCAAAGAAGCCACTGACCAAAGAATCAGGAAAGGTTGTATGGAAAAATTAAGAGGAAAGGGGGGGTCCAGGGAACCCAGAGCCAAGCAGGAGAGCCAGGATTCACAGACCCAGCCACGGAGGAAGGAGAGGACCACACCAGAGCCACACACAGAGGACGACCTGGAGGGGCTTCTAAGAACACAGTGGAGCCTGTAAAGAAGAGCACTAGGGACCCTTGTTCCAAGGGGGAGAGAGGATGAGACCAGAGGCAGCGTTCTGGGAAGAAAGACAAGGAAAAGCCCTCCTTCAGATTCTGTGACCAAGGAAGCCAGGACCAAATGTGAAATCATGATCCCAAAGAAACAAAAGAAAGCCACAAAACAGACACAGAGCACCCATCAGAGCACAGCTACCCTACAAAAGGTGCTCGTGAGACAAGACGTCCACCCTTGACGCTCTAGCGTCAGCTTCTCCAGGTCCACCCACGTACCAGCACGTGCTGTGACCATTCTCCACGGCTCAGGAGAACTCCATGTGTATGCACAACACATTTTCTTTATCCAGGCATCTGTTGACGGGCACCTGGGTGGTGCCACGATTTGGCCATTGTGAACTGTGCAGTCTACACATTGATGTGGCTGTATCATGTAGTATCCCGATTTTAGATCTTCTGGATTAACACCAAGGAGTTGGACAGCTGGGTCATATGGTGGTTCCGTTGTTAGTTCAGGTGGAAGCTAGAGCAAAATGAGGGGAGGAACTGGGGTTAGATGTCATAAAGACGTCGGAAGACCCACGGAGTGGAAGAAGGACCGGGAGGGAGGGAGAGAGCCAGGAAGGGTGGGAAACGTGGGACAGATCTGACCACGTCACACTACGTGCTGTACACATACAGCACAGGGAATTCCACCTTTATGCATATCCATAAAGCATCCATCAAAAATGAGTAAAGGTGTGGCGGAAGGTCGGTAGAGCAGAGGAAGGAGAGGGGAAGGAGGAGGCAGGGAAAGGTGGGACAGGACGCAGGGGAGGAAGTCGAATCCCCTGCAGGTGTGGTTTGGTCAAGGTGAGCCCAGCATCATGTAAAACTATGGTGCCCTAATAAAAAGCAGGAAATGACAGGTACAGAAGACTACAAATGGATATAAAATATTAAAAGAAAGTGCCACATGTCAAAGGCAATCGACAGTCCACTGGATTACCAGGGCAGGTCCCAGGCAGAGGGAGTCAGACGAACCTGCACCACTGCACGAGCCCCGTGCTGATGCAGGAATAAGGCCTTACAAAATGGACAGTGTCGAAGGACACTCAGACAGGGTCCCCACAAGAGAGCACAGAGCTAAGCATCTCAGCAGCCCACCGAGAAAACTGGCCCACGGTCAACCAGACGCACAAGAAAACATGGCGCCCAAGCTGGATGGAAGTACCCCAAGAAGAAGCATTAAACAGGGAGGAAGGCTCAAACCAGACCTACGGAATCAGCAAAGGCCAGGCGGAGGACGGGGAGTGGACATGGAGCGCTGGTGGAACCCGGGAGAAGGAGTAGTAGAAAAGGAAGGGGTCCTGGAACATGTGGGGGGAAGGGTGAAGACCCAGCAGTGTGTAAGGTCAGGCTGGAAGACAACGGGGTGACGGCAATGGCCAGAAGGAAGGGAGAGCTGCCAGCAGGGTGCGGCCAGCACAGAGGGGGCAGAGAGGTCCTGCCCTGGGCGCCCATTCCCTCAGAAGGAAGTGGTAGAAATAAGGCTTAACTAGTACCTAGAACAATGAGAGGAGTTTCCAGAGATACGTGTGAACCTGCACTAATTAATTACTTGATCGACTTAGGAAAATTGACTCAAACCTGTCAACCAGACACTTTAAAAGAGAGAAAATCAGCTGGGCACCATGGCACAGGCCTATAATCCCAGCGGCTCGGGAAGCTAAGGCATCAAGAAGCTAAGGATCAAGAGTTCAAACCCAGCCTCAGCAACAGCAAGGCACTAAGCAACTCAGTGAGACCCTGTCTCTAAATAAAGTACAAAACAGGGCTGGGGATGCAGCTCAGTGGTCAAGTGCCCCTGAGTTCAGTCCCCAGTGCCAGAGAAAGACAGAGAGAGAGAGAAAATCGCTAGAAACCCTAGACAGAAAGTCTAAATCACTTATAAATAAGAACAAAGCACACAAGCCTAAGATTCTCAACAGCAGAATACAGACCAGTCTACAGTGCCACATGTTTAAAACACACTGAATTAGTGAAATAATCAGCCCGGGAGTTTGTATCCAGACTAAGTGTCCTTCCAGTATGGAGGCTACAGAAACCCACCTTAAATACACAGGTGCCAAAGAGAACTGTAATCGCAGCTGGTGGAGCTTTGTCATAGATGTGCACGAACAGGGTCCAGCTGGTGTGTGCAGGCCCCAGGACCACCAGAAGTTTTGTACCCACTGGGGAGTCAGGGGGTACCCCTCCAGGGCAGGGGCTGTGGCTGCAAGCCTGCATGGGGACTTACTGCAGGTCAAGCACGTGCATGCGGGCTCCTGGCTGCTGCACTGTCTCCCGCGCGATGGTGGCTGCGGCTCCCCAGTGGCAGCTGGCTGGTTGGCTGCTCTGAAGTCTACAGTGCTACAGTTGCACCCCGTGTCCTGGGTGTGCCTCCTCCTAACACAGGAAGCGGTGAACCTCCTGCAGGGAGCAGTGACAATATTCAGTGCCCCACAACTTCTAACTGGGAGATAGCGGAAATGGCTTCCCAGTAGTCGGGGTTTGACCTTTTTCCTCCACTTACAATGAGATCATTGCCAAGCTTGAGCTTCACAACTTTAACTTGCAGCCCTAAGTGTCTGTGCTCACCTCCTTTCAGAAACAGATCTGTTTCCAACTTGAACTCCTGAAAGTCTGCATCTCCAGGCTCTGCCCTCTCCAGCACACGGAGGAGAGGGGAAGGGGAACAAGGAAAAGTGGCAGGGAATGCGCTCTGAGGGGGATAAAGGAAGCTCCTGCCAGCCTCCCAGGACAATGTCACGGAAGACCACAGGGTGATGGTGAAGAAATGGAGCCCTCCTGGACACTGTCACTGGAGACCACTGGGTGATGGTGAAGAAATGGAGACCTCCCGGGACACTGTCACTGGAGACCACTGGGTGATGGTGAAGAAAGGCAGAGTGTGTGTTTGGTTCACTTAGTGCGTGAGGTGCTCTGTTGTCTTGTGGCATTACGCTGTCCAGATTGGGAAAAGCCATTGACAAAAATCACGATGTTAGCATGTGGAATTCCACCTACATCATACTTAAGTTCAAATCCAAGGCATGTATGAACGGATGTAAAAGTGTAGGAAAGGATCACCCTGCAGGTCAGATCTGGGCCCGCGAACCCTGTTGCGATCCCATTTTCCAGCTGCAGAGTGTGACTGCTGGCCTCCCTTGCTGCTGAGGGGACCCCCATCTAACGGCAGCAAACCTCCCACCCTTTGGTCCTTTCTTGTATTTGACTCTAAAAGATCTGGGTCCCAGTAAACTGTGCTGCTGTGCTAGGAAGGAGGGGGTGACAGCAGAGCAGTCGTGACCCAGTGGCTGACCCAGAGATTAAGCTGAGGCGCGAGGGAGGAAGAGGGTGTGGATGTGGGGGCGTCCCCTGAGTGAAGTGGATAAACACAGGAAAGCAATTCCCTGCCACTTCGGAGAAATACGACTTTTGTGCCAGAGGAGGGTCGTGAAGGACAGCACGGTCCCTGGCAGCGTCACACAGTTCAGCCGCGGCTTCCTTCATCCTAGATCTGCATCCACAAAACTGCAGCTGCTCAGAATGGCGAAGTCCTATTATCCATCTTTGCCACTGTCTCAAAATTAAATGTCTTGTTGGTGACGAGAAGCCAATTAATCACGTTTATGGTGACAACCGTGGCTGTCGGGAAGCAGACTTCCTGAGGGCACGCCCCCTCCCTTCCACCAGAACGTGGAATGGGGTCCCTTGCCGAGGCTGGCTCAGTGCAGACCTCTGTGGTCCCTGGGTGGAATGACCCCTTAGTGCGGACCTGACAGTGGCCCCGGGGGGCAGCCCCGGGGGGCAGCCCTGGGCAGATCGCGATCCTAAATTCCCTTTGTTTTGCCTGATAGTCTCTCTGATGCCTCTTCCATCATTTCAAAAACACAGATATGATTCATCCTCAGGTAATCCTTTATTCAGCCACACTGTGAGATCTAGACTTTTCCCTTGTGCTTAGGACAAGAAATTCCAGTGAAGACAAAATCTGGACGGGGCTGAGCGCTGATGGTGTTGGAGAGTTGGAAACGATCGTGCATCCAGCCTCTCTGGCCAGCCCTCAGGAATCCGTGGGGCACGGCCCCACCAGCCATGTCCTTAAGGGCTGGGTAGCTTGGGCTTCTTTTAATTTGTTCAGTTAGTTTAGGAATGGGTTTCTTTTCAGTTGTACAGTTCTCATTTTTTGGTTGAATATAATTTCTACTTAGAGTATCATTTTTAGAACAATCGTCACTGACTTTTCAAAATCAGAAAAAGCTGCAGGGTTTACTTGGTAAAAACACTCTTCAATCCTCTTGTGCCCAAATCTTCCGTAGTTTGAAGAAGGTCAGGCCATGGCTCAACCCCACTCATAGGATGATGTTAGAAACCCCAGAAAATAAAAGTCAGAGCCTTACAAAGAAGCAGTCATACTGAAGTAGTGCTGACGTGCTCCTAACGGCCTGCTCGGCACAGCGCATGTGACCACCTCTGCTAACCTTAGACGACAGCTCCAGCCAGAGTCCGAGGGCTGTGTGCACTCACAGGAGTGATGAGCAACCACGTCCACACATGTGCCACAGCTCACCTGGACCTGGCGATGTCTGCACAGGTGCCAGAGTACATACTGTGGCCACACGGGGGAAGGGGACGTTGATTTTAACCCTGAGCTACTGAAAATCAATATGGAGCCTGCCGACACAGAAACCTGGGAACCCAACGGAGCGAGATCTCAGAAACCTCCGTCCACTTCCCCCCACCCAGTTCACTTCTGTGTCTCCAGGCAGTGGCCCCGGAGCTTGGGGGGACACGACTTTAGCATCTTAGCCACAGTAGGTCATCAGGTAAACTGAGGCTAAATCAGGCCACAGAGGAAACATCCGAGGACTCGCAGGCCATCTTAAAGGACCTTTGGGTGCTGTGCACTTGGTACCCTAATTATAAGTCTGGGAGTGACTCTTTGAAGTAGGTCATGTGATTGCCGTTTATGGGTAAGGAAGCTGACCTGTGGGCAGGAGACCAGCCACCCAGGGCGAAAGGGTGGACCTGGAAGAACTGGGGTTCAAACCAAGTCATCCACCTCAGGATCCCTTTATCTTAAAGGGAAAAAGGAAGTGGGGGACAAGAGGAGAGACCAAGGAGGGGCTGTGAGCAGCACAGATGGTGCCTTGGCAGCCCTGTAGCCCCTCAGGACAAGGACTCCGTCACCCCTGATTTCCAGGCTCTCTGAACCTGCTGTGTTGGTACTCTGTCAATCAACATGAGCCCCGGAGGGATTCTGGCTCCAGAGAAGCCACTGCTGAGACCTCAGGACGCATCCTGTGGGTCTCAGCCAAACACGCACTCCCAGTCAGGACGCAGAGGCCAGCAGGCCAGCTGATAGGTCAGTTGCCAAGTCAGAGTACAGAAGGCTTGAGAGAGGCAGGCCATTTCCAGGGTGGGCAAGAGGGACTCACGGAGACAGTCAGCACACATGAACGGCTTCTCCAGATCCTCGGCACCCCAGCGGGTGGGGAGGGCTTTGAAGCTGGTTGGGCTACAGTGACTCAGGAACAAGGGCTTAGGGACAACTTCTCACTTGGCTGTCGCTGCCGTGGCCTTGGCTACAGATGGCCCAAGCCATCTCCTCTGCTCTTGAGCACGATTCGCACCAGGAACCCTGGAGCCAAGCCTTTCAGTACACGTAGCATGTGCCATAGCTCCAGTCTAGAAGTCTTGGTGACTTTTATCAGTAGTCACCTGTCCTTCTTGCCCAATGTGAGTTTAACCATCAACAGGTGAGGGAAAAGAAATGAGTAAGATGTAACTTCTGTTCTCCAGGACCCGGTCTGCAGCAGAGAAGAGCACGTGGTCTGTATGTCAGTGTCACCCAGGAGACAGCAGGCTGCACCCAGTGGGTGGGCACACAGCGGGGTCACACAGGAGCCACCAGGTGATCAGGAGACTGTGAGGGTAGAGGATAAGAACTCCGACTGGGAAAGTATGCCGTAAGGTGCTGAGAGCCATAACCAAGTAGGAACGACGCATGGCAATTTCTTTGTCAGCCTACCCCATGTTGCTTAGAGGGAGAACTAAAATGTACTTATTAAAGCAAAAAGAGGGAATTGGAAAGGGGTATATATCCCCCAAAGATAAACTTAAAATAATGCTTTTTACTCTAAACTTTTAAGATTTGGATTCATCAGGACTTAGTGCTGCGGAAAGACATATGTATCCAAAAAATGTACATAAGCCCAAGGTACTTTGGAAAGATATTCTAACAGGACAATGGAAAGGTCCTGACCCAGTGATNCCCACTGGCACCAAGGCCAAATTTGGGGGCCAACAGAGGTGAGGCAAAGAACCTCACCCCCCCACTGGCACCAAGGCCAAATTTGGGGGCCAACAGAGGTGAGGCAAAGAACCTCACCCCCCATCCACTGGTGCATAGGCCTATCCACAAGTATGGCTGTATGCTGGACCGGTAGTCAGTGATGGGTATGATCCAATTGCAGTGGTACCAACCTAAGATAGGAGGCTGACGCCTAGAGGTCAGTTCATCCGATGACGGGTAAGGACCATATGTTGAATTGGACAACCTACCAGGCACGGTCCCTAAGCCACATTGCTTGTTGTTTAATTAATCAGAAGGGGGAGATGCTGAGAGCCATAGCCAAGTAGGAATGGCGCATGGCAATTTCCTTGTCAGCCTACCCCATGTTGCTTAGAGGGAGGACTCTCCATTGTGGAAATGGGCTTGCCTTGGACCCAGGTCATTTGCAGTGACATTGCATGAATGTTTGAGAAAGGTGGCCCTGCTCAAGGACCAGGGCGGATGGGGGGGGGGTTTAGGGCGCTTCCAGGTTTAGGGTGTGGATCCTGCTGGGAATAGGGCGTATCCTGCTGCATCAGGCGCCCGCCCGCTCCTTGAGTTCCCGTTGAGTTCTTGCAGGATTCAGAGAGTATTTGGGATGCAGAGCCCGGTGGAGGTGTGAATTTTCCCCAGAACGTGCGTGTAGAGTGCCGGTGACAGTTTGAGAATAAAGAGTTGCTGTTTGAATCTACAAGGTGTGTGGTGGCTCGGTTATTTTGTGCCCAGCCAGACTGCGGCAGTAAGGAAGGCCATCTTGTAACTGCAGCCAAGGCCAAGAGCCCAGAACGACTGGGTAATCCTGGGCAGAAAGGTGTGTCTGGGCACTGTCTACCTGTACGCTCCCCACCTCGTCCCTGGGTGATTCCTAACTGGACTTCTCAAGCACTCCTTCTCACACAAGAGATCCAGGGGCATCCGCAGTGCCACAGTCTGGCTGGGCACAAAATCATGAGCCACTCAAGCAGGAACAAACTTTATTTCCAAAACTCCCTCGAACACCATGCACGCGACCTTCTCCCGGGACACACCACACCAACCGGAAATCCCCCCTCTGGAAATCCCTCCTACCACACTTCCCCAACCAATGGGAACTCTCCAGGAGTCCCCGGGAGAGCTCCAAAGTAGCAGGCCCGAGGCGGACAGCAGGGGTCTAATATCCAACTGAATGAACATCTTAACATCATCATTATCATCTCAGTGGCTTGCTGGTGTCACCTTTCAACCAAAAATGCCTTGTGTCATTCCTACTGGGCTATGGCTCTTAGCATTGGAGGAAGAAAACCAGAGGGCTACAATCTGCCTGTGTGGAGAGTCTCTGGGGAAGTCTTCACTGAGCTCCCTGTGCCCTGCCAAGTGCCACGAAGACCCATCTGCCTTCGGAACCGAGTTGTCCCTGAAATCCACACCCTGTCCCTTTTATCTTGCACATGATGAAAAACACCCAAGAGGCATAGAGGGACTTCCCTGCTCCCACAGCTGGTGGGACGTCAGCCCCTGGCTTTACCCTGGGTCCTTCGGTTACTTAGCTACTGTGCTCTGAAAGCAGGACATCTGTGACTCCCCTTGAGATCCTGAGTAATGCCCCTGGATGGTCATTCTTCGTCACTACGTGTGTCTAGCATGCTTGCAAACTCACCCCAGTACTTGTGGACGGCCGTGTCTCGGGAACTGTCAGCCTCTACCGGACAGCCAGCCAGTGTCCCTCACTGGGCTCTGCGTCCATGGGGGAACTGCTCCTGCAGTCACGGCTCACAGCGTCCTCTGCTTTTCTTCCTTCTTTTTCACTCTAGGATCTCTGGATCAGCAGAGGGATAAGACTCCAGGACGTGTAACCTCGGCGCTCCCCCGTTGTGCACTATTGGGCAAGTTAATTAAACTCAGGTTCCTCATCTGTGAGTGGGAATTGTGACTTCCCCTTAAGGTGATTACATCCCGAGTTCTTGCCCAGAGAGGACACAATCAATACCTGGGAGGGACACCTGTGTCCATATTCACCACAGGACCATACACGGTAGCCAAGACAGGCACCAAGCCAAGTTGTCAGGGATGATGGATAAAATGGTTGTTATGGATTGAGTATGAGATGTCCCCCAAGCTCCCGTGTTAATGCAGATGGTGAGGTGACATTGTGAAAGCCTTGCTAATCAGTGGGCTGGTTCACCTGGGGTTAATATCTGACGTCACTGGGTGGTAATGTGGGAGGTGGGCTGGGCTTCACGAGTGCTCCCCGTGGGTGTGTCCTGAGGGTGCATCTCTTGTGCTGGTTCCGTGAGCTCTCTGCTTCCTGCTGTCCTGCACTGAGCAGCTCTGCTCTGCCGCACACTCCACCATCGGGTCCCGCCTCACCTGAACCCGGGTCAGTGGAGCTGGCTGAGGAGGACGGAGCCCCTGAAGCTGTGAGTCCAGAACGAACTTGTCCCTCTAAATCGTCCTTGTTGGTGTTTTGGTCAGTGTTGAAGAGCTGGCTAACACAGTGGAACGTGCATCCGAGTTAGAAGAGGACGCCTGCTTCTGTGTCACACGCGTCACCCGGGAGGGCTTCATGCTGAGTGAAACAGGCCAGATACGCACACACTCAAATAGTGGGGGACAGAATGGTGGTGGCTCGCGGCTGGGGGAGGGCAGTGGAGCCATCTGGTGGACAGGCACAAGGCCGCCGTGTATAAGATGACCATCCAGAGATGGACGGGCAGGAGGGTGGAACCAGTAGCACTGTGCTTACCCTGCGAGCTTGCTGGGTTTGGGGGGTCTCACATGCACAAGGTAGCCATGTGAGAGGACGGGGGAGGAGTCGACAGGTCGGACTGTGGTGGCCACTCCACTGTCCACCTATGTCACAACATGGTTTGCGTGTTGAATAACGGTTTTACAGAGATTCTATTCAAAAGTAATTTCTTGAAAACTTGTTACAAGAAGTGCGTGAGATCTGTCCCGTGCTCAGCGCAGCCCGAGCCAGGCAGGCAGAACACGGTGGGAAGTAGACGCCATTCTGGAGCAGCTGGCTCTGACAGATGGACGAGGGGCGCGCAGAGCGGGGAGGCCGTCCTTCAGGTTCTCTTGCCGTGGTTCTCCTGGCTCTGGAACGCAAGTTCCAGAATGTTCCAATTTGTCTGTGTTGTAGATCGGGATTTAGGGGGAAGCTCAACAGTGGGGACACACTTCCCTCTCACCTCTCGTCCCTGGGGAGGTGGCTCCGTTGGCCCTTCCTTGCTCCTGCCAGACTGTGATGTGAGGACCTTGAGTACCGCCGAGGTACCCGCACCGAGTACCCGAGACCCTCAGTGGTGCACAGCCCTGTGACATGGGTCTCGGGGACGCCTCTCCTTTCCACCTGGGCTCACAGTCGCCTCCAGAGCTCTGGGAGGGGGCCAGTCCTGCAGTGCCCCAGGCGCGGTGGCCTGGCGAGGCCTGGGGCTGGGCTGCAGGCGCCTCTGGCTCCTGCTGCACGGGGCGTGGCGTCCCGTGCTCTGGCGGCCAGGAAGGGCTCGGGCAGGCTGTGCTGCAGGGCTGCTGTCTTTACAAACACTAAGGAACACCGGGGCTCGGAGCGGAAGGCCCTCGTCTGCTCTCTGCTTCTCTTCCCCCGCATCCTTGCTGCCTGCTCCTGTGCTTGTCATGTTTAAGAAGCCCCCTCGTGTCTGATCCTGGGACGCTGGCCTTCCAGCTGATTTGTCTTGGTGAACTACCAGTTGACTTGTTTTGGGTTCTTTGAATCTTTAAGGGAGAGAGCATCTTACGGCTACTCTGGCCTCAGAGAGTGCTCCTTTCTTCCCTGTCAGTCTCGCCGGAAGGAAAGCTGTGCAGCCACCAGGGCTCACTCCGGGAGAGTGGGCGGGTGGCACTATCTGCCAGGCACCACAGCCACGCGCTGGGGCTCCCCGTTATCTTAGTTTGATCATTAAGAAAAGAAAGAAAAACTAATAACACATGACAGGGTCATTGTGAGATCAATTGTATTATATTTTTATGTGATCAAAGGGCTTGATTCTGCCACAGTTGGAATCACAACAAAGGACAGCTTCTTTATCCTTCAGAGGACCCCAGCAAAAGTAGGGACTGTGGCCTGGAGATGTCCCCAGTGTCACAGCCCTTGTCATGTGTGAGTGAGGCCCTGGGTTAATCCCCCGCACCACAAAAATGAAATCAGAACTTTTAGAAATGAAATGAGTAAAGGCAATAAGTGCTGAAATGAACTTTATTATATGTGTGCTCTCTCTCTATATAAACCATTTAAGACAGGGTCGTGCTTCAAGGCCTCTCAAGAGATGCTCCACCTCAGCCTCCGAAGCGGCAGGGACACAGTGCACCACGTCTGGCAGTGAGTTCATCAGCTTCTTAGCTGGGGACATTCTGCTTGTCAAATGTCCCAGTGTAATTGTGACTGGAGTTTCTTGCCTCCAGAGAGGCCTGTGCAGGGCGTCTGCAGAACCTGGTTAACATCAAGAGATTCGTGTTGGCGGGAACACACCAGGAGGAGGTGGGAACTGCAGCCAGTGTGGAGGAGTGAGGTGGTGCTGGGACCCAGGGGTCACCCGAGCCCTCACCCCTTGGGAGTGCTGGCCTGGCCATCCTGGTCCTCACAGGAGTCCCTTGGGAGCGCTGGCCTGGCCATCCCGGTCCTCTGAGGCGTCCCCTCATCTGCAGCTGCTGAGGTTGCTCCTGCTCAGTGCTTGTGACATTCCTTCAGTGCAGGTGTTTTGAAAGGGGCAGTTCTTCCTATACTCACTCGTACATGTCCGAAGGCCCTGGTTCTGTCAGTCCTACTCGGACTGTCTGGACGCAGAGCTGCCAATCAGTGAGAATGCCCGCGCTGCGCTCAATGGCCCACCGTGATGATATCAGGTCACGTCAGAGCGCCAGGAAGGAGCCTGAGGAGTGAGATATCGATACATATGTCTTTCATGAATGGGAACATAGGAATGCAGACTAATGAATGAGTGGACAGGAAATTCTCTAAGAAAACCAGTTACCTTCACACGACTTTTCAAATCGGTGTCTCACGTCAGTGTACATCGTCATGAACCACCACTCAAGGTTCATGGTGAAGCTCCAAAGGGAAAAGTGTGGATTCCTTGCTGATCAGATCGGTGAACTTGGGAAGGTTTGTCAAAGGTCCATCGAATGCTCCTGCATTCATATTTCAGTGTCAACGCAATGGGAATAGAATGCTTTTCATCAGGTTTTATATTTCAAAATTGAGACAATGCAGATGAGGTTAAGGACTGTGGTCCATGAAGTCCTCAAATGCTATCTCAGAAAGGAAGGTCACGTCACCCCTAATCACAGCCAGCTCACATTCACTGGCGGCAGGAGGTCACAGCAGCAGCAGCCGAGTGTGTCCAGCAGGCACTGAGAACTGCAAGGCCAAGCCCGTGCTTTAAACCGCGTGATTGTTCCTTTACAATACGCTTTAGGACCTTCCGGTTTCGTTGCAGGTTGGAGTCCCCGCCATCTGTGCTTCTCAGGATGTGGAGACATTTCTATGGCTTTGAAAACTTCCCAGGACAATTCTATGCTTTGATGTTTTCCCTTTGGTTACTTTAGAAAGTGAAGCCATAAACTGGGAAACTTCCAGGAGAATCGTCACTGAAGGCAGAGAAGACTAAATCTCAAATATTACTTGCCTCGAATTCCAACCAACATAAACTCAAGAAGTGCAGGTCACTGAAGGTCGGGAGTGTTTGGAAGGACGCAGCCGTCGCCGCCCTCAGCGTGGGAACATGTGTGTTTGCTTGTTTGAGGCTCTTCTCCACTGTGACCTAACCTTGCCACCTCGGAATCATCTTCTCAGGCCCCCGGAATGTTGCACTTCGCTCTGGGTCCCTCACAGAGGGGGCCATTCCAGGGAAAGTCTGGAAAGGAAGGAGGCATACGGCTGAGAAAACAGAGAAGTCGATTCTCAGTGGATATTCCCATGAAAGGCAAGCGCCGGGAGAGAGCTAAGGACGGAGAACTGGGGGACAGTAGGCAGGGAGTCTCGGTGTGGATGCCTCTCGGGAGAAAGGAAGGTCTGTGGCTCGGAGCCCGCAGCACGGCCGGGGAGGAGGAGCAGCAGGGAGAGCGGGCCAAAGCATCTTCAGAGGACGGCCAGGTCTAAGGCCCTGGCTCTCAGCAAGCAGCAGGAGCCCAGGGCCCGCCTCTTCAGAGGGCATTCCCAGTGCGTCCACGAGACCAGATTCCCACAGGGCAAGTCCCTCCAGAGTTCCAGCGTGCACTGGCCCGGTTCTAAGCATTCACAGACCTGTGAGCCCTGCGCAAAAGGCCTGCATCGCTGTGTCCACACTGCCCATCAGAAGAGGGCCCGGCACAACACGGGCAGCGCTGCCCGCAGCTCATCCGCTGAGTGTCAGGCTGTTTACTAGGCCCTGCAGGCCCCATGGTGAGCAGGACCAGACACAAGACCTGCCGGTCTGGGCTTTGCAAGCCAAGGGAAGGAGACAAAATACAAGTGATACCTGAAGCATGTGATTTTAAATCATGGCAGCAGGACTACATAGAGCCCCGCAGGAGCAGAATGGGCCCTGACACGTAGTCAGGATTGGGCTGGCTCCCTGCGCATGTGTGGACAGGGGAAAGAGTTGAAGCTGACCGGGAAGGCGCGGGCTGGCGAGCGCCGAAGGCCGTGGTGGAGAGGGTGTTGAGAACGTGGAGGAAGCGCAGTGCGCCTGACCTGGAGCCTCGCCAGGCAGGGAGGGGAAGAGCCTGTGCTTCTGTCACCAAGGAGGCACGTCACTGTGCCAAGGGCCGGGCCAGGAGTAGGGTCAGGGTCTCCACAGAGAGGAAGCAGAGCTCTTCCTGAGAGGCCGCGGGGCCCCATGAGGTGCTGCTGGGAAGAGCGCTGCACTTGTCCAGCACCTGCTCATGCCACGTGGAAGTGACCGGTCCCGGCCACTTTGGAACTGCCCAGGAGCAAAGGTCCATCTGATCTGGTTCCAGGGAGGACCCTCTGCCACAAGCAGATATCTTCAACCCTCGCACAGTCACTGAAGTGGACGTGATGAAAGAGGGCTGGACTTGCAGGGTCAGATCCGGGCTGTGGCGACCTCCCTAGGCCAATACTAGATTAGCCGGGGTTTGGGGAGGAGGCAGGGGGCTTCTGGAAGAGACCAAACAGAAACAAAAGCAGGGGGTATCAGCAGAGAGAGGGGCCCAGCGGGAGCTTCCCGTCGGCCAAGGAGGGGCTCCCAGTCACCCAGCTCAGCTGCTCTCCAGGTGCAGGACACAAAGTGGCAGAGCTGACCGGCAGCCTGTGAGACCTGTGATTCTCAGCCCCCAGGCTGAGCCAGCAATCTGCCTGCACCGAAGCTGGAACACCTGCCCTGAGTCTGCGGTCCTCAGGCTGGAGGACCAGCACCAGCGCACAGCTGCGGCAGGCCGTAGGAGGGCATAGCATCAGCAGGGACGTAAAAGAGAAGGCTGTCCCTCTGTATCCCAGGCATGCGGCCGGCCAGCTGTCGGGAGCCCTGGGCCTAGGCAAGCCTCCTGTCCACCCCTGAGTTTCAACCTCTGTCTGCCTGTGGGGGCATCGATCACACGTGTTATGTCACGTTTGCTAGCATCACCAGATCATGCGACATGGGCGGTGACTGGCCGTCTGAAGTTCCTCAGTCTGTGACTTCCACTGGCACAGAAAGCATCCTTAAACACAGGGAGCTCAGGCACTGGATGAAATACTTGGTGAATTCTCACCTTCATCTTTCAGAATTTCTTGCTTAAAGTCCACCTTGCCCTAATTTGATCTGGTAAGGAAGGAACTGCGGAAACTCCTGACCCAAGTCTTCAGCTAAATCTCATCTTCAGAAGGCGGGAAGTGTTTGGTGACCTTCTCTAAATAACTGGGTGGCTCCTTATCCTGCAGCTGGTGGGAGGCGGTGCGGATTTAACAGGACAGAACTGCTGTCGATAGTGAAGCGGGGACAAGTGTCCAAGAACAGGGAGATACCTACTTTTCTACTAGAGCCAAATATGACTTTGATTGAATTTGTACGTCATTGCCATTAAAAAGCAAAACTTACCACCCACTGACCAGATGGATCCCAGGCAGCTTCCCTGGAGGACAACCCAAGCAGGGTCAGGCACCCGGAGTGACAGCTGGGTGGCTGTGGGAACTCCCTTCACGTCTCCGTCTTTCCCCTCGTCTTGGGAGTGGCATGACATCTCACCTCTGTCCAGGGCCTCGGGACCTCCAGCAGCCTTACCTGTGCTGGGCATCAGAACCCACAGCGCAGACCCTGCTCCCTGAGGCTGGTTCCGACCGTCATTACCTTAATAATGCATTTAACATCCTATGGTTAAACCGGCCCGAGGTTGCAGTGCTAAAACTAATCCTTTGGGACCTGTAAGAAGCCTTTCTTGTGACATTGCCTGAATCCCTTTGAGTGTGGTTCTCAGCTCATTTAAAACTCAGCACATGGACTGGTGCCAGGACAGCCATGGATGCTCGTGGAAGGTTCAGTGAGGCGGCTTCAGCCAGCCACTCGGGGTGACCAGGAGAGCAGCCTCGGAAGGAGGCCTGCCAGCTGCAGCTGGGTGGGCGCGGGTCTCCTTGGCTGCTGGGAGCCACAGCATGCGGCGCTAACTCCACCACCTGGTGTCCTCCTGGCCTCTAGACCTGGCCGCGCCCCAGGGACGCCGCATTTTGTTCCTCCGCGCTCAGTGTCCATCCGTTTTGCAACTCCCTCAAGTTTGGAGCCCAGACCGGGGAGAAAGAACAGCCTTCGTTATTTAGCATGAAAAAAAATGTTTCTATGAAATAATGTCTAAAAATAGACACGTGGACGCGCCCGAGCGCCAGAACCCCACGCGCTCTCTTGCCACGGGGGACAGCGGGACAGTGAAGGCCATTATCCCCCCGCCTGTCACCGTCGGTGTTTTAAAGTAAAAGCACCACGATTAATCCCAGTTCGAAGTAAGCGAGGGGAGAAGAAAGGACTCGTGGACCTGGAATCGCCTGTTACCTAAAAACAAGAAAACTGACCACGCGGGGAGGAGGTCAGGGCGGCGGCTCCCGCGGTGGAGGGCAGCGTGTGCGGGAGCACCCGGCGGAGTGGCCGCCCGCCCGCCAGCCAGTGGTCAGCTACGGTCCACAGGGACAGTGCGAGGACCTGGGAGCGCGGAGGTCGCTGGCCGAAGTGCGACTTGAGGTCCTTCTGAGTTAACATGGCTCCCCCCAAACTGCCCGGTGGAAACCAGGTGACGCCCTCGCTGGGCCGCGGAAGGCGTCTTCAGGGGAAGCCGGGCAGCAGGCTGCTCCACTCCCGGCGCCGAGAGCCTTTAAGTCTGGAGCTACAGAGGGGCCGGGTGCTTCTTGGGCTCCCAGAGCGGTCATCAGAGAGTTTGTCGGTCACAGAGTCATCCTGGGCAGAGTCCAGGAAACATGGCCTCCTGGTCTGACCCTCCGCCTCCCAGCTCTGCGGTCTGCTCTGCAGGGCCGGCTGCCCTCCACTGGGCCCCTCCTGCAGACCTCTGCTGCTGACTGCCAGGACGGCGCCAGGAGGAGACGTGAAACAGAGCCCGTGACCACGACAGATGACTGTGGTGGTCACAGGAGGCTGGCAGCTCCGTGTGAGCACCTTGAAAACGCCCTTCACTGAGCGCTCCCAAACATGGGCCATGGCCCTCCCAGCACATGGCGAGGTGGGTCCAGGGTCACAGTCTGTGCCCTTGGACTTCCCAACCATCTGACAGGAACATAAATAGACCCTGTGACTGGGAGTCCTACTGGGAGTCAGCCCAGGGACTGGGAGGCCTACTGAGATTGGCCTCTGGGAACTAGAGTCCTACTAAGCATCATCCCTGTGGACTCGGAGTCCTGTGGAGGGTCAGCTGTCCACGGGGCTGTCAGTTTTCAGCACAGCCTAAGAGGAACTAATGCAGCTGCCTCTGAACTCGCCATAGCTGCTGCCAGTCACCATCCCTGCCTTCCTGGGCTCTTCCTGTCCGCCAGGCTGAGCGGACATCTGTGTGGGACGTCTGTGTGGGTCTCCCCGGCCTCGCTGTGTTCCTCCCTGCAGCACTGGGGTTCAGGCCCTGAGGCTGTTGCCTCTTGAGGTTCTGCCCAGGACACAGCACTCACCTTCGCTTCCTGTGGACAGGAACTGAGCTCCAACCAGAGAAGGGTGTGGGTGTTTAAAAGAGATTTAGAAGCATACAAGACTTGGAAAAAGGTTTGTACCCTGTCAAGGTTTTGGTTTTTTTTTTTTTTTTTTTTTTGGCTTTACTTTTGTTTTTATAGATGCTTCATTTTAAAAATAGTCTTACTGGGTATTTGCCCTGACTTTTAAAAAAGTGATTCGTGTCCATTATTAAAAATTCAGAAGCTATAAGACACATGAAACTTACCCAAAGGTGACCACTATCAGATTTCAACGTATCAGACTCTGGGTTTCATTTAAGCAGGAATACATATGCATTCACCTCTGCTTATGTGTCAGACAATACTGTCCGACAGAAGTGCTTGATAACAAACTTTCATGTGATGATACTGATGTTTTGATTGAGTATATTATCAAAGTTATACGTGTATACTGTGGTTTCAATGTCCCTACCAAAACCCATGTCAACCATTGATCCCCACGGTGAGCCGTTAAGACATGGAACCAGGAGAGCTCTTCAGAGGCAGGGGACGGGAGGCCCTGCCCTCCTGAACAGAGCAGCCCTCCCATGCCTCCCTGAATCACTAGGGCTGCACGTGGCCCAGAGGCTCAGTGTCAAAGGCTTGGGCCTCGGGATGGTCTGTGGGGGTGGCAGGACCTCTGGGAGCAAGCTCTGCAGGAGGAGGTCTCCAGATCACTGGGGCAGGCCCGTGGAGGGGACATGGGCCTTCTGGTTCCTCTCCCTTTCTTGCTCAGGTCAGTCTTTTATCGACACACCCTCCGGCCATTATGTGCTGCCTGGCTACAGGCCAAGGCAATGAGGCCAGCTGATCATGGGCAGGAGCTCCCACCTGGATTACGTCAGGAAGTTGTTACCGCGACAGACACCGGCTACGGCGCTAGTTCGAGGGTTATCTTGAAACGAGTGTCTCTGTTGTCAAGACGCTGTGTCCCTCTCTCCTGCATGGCTCTTCCCACGTGGGATGCCCTGTGCTGCTCAGGGCTCTGCAGAGTCCACCATGGGAAGAAGGACCTCACTAGAAGCCTCGGGCTTCCTGGCCTTCTGAACTGGCAGCCGACTGTATCTTTATTCTTTATAAACTGCCCAGTCTACGATGTTCAGTTCAAGCAAAAGAACGCAGATGAGGACAATGTGTGTATGTATCCGGTTTCAGAAAACCAACGGGGCCAGGTGCAGAAGGGGCACGCCTGCATCCCAGCTGCTCAGGAGGTGGAGGCAGGCGCATCCCAAGTTCAAAGCAACTAAGTGAGACCCTGTCTCATAAAGCGGGGGGGGGGCTGGGATGTGGCACAGTGGCTAAGCGCTCCTGGGCTCAATCCCCAGGATGTGTGTATATAGTTTTGATTATGAAAAGCCCCAACATGAGCACACCGCTACTTCTTGGCGTCCCAGCAAAGACACCGTCCACCCACTTCCCGCGGTGGAAGGACCCACCTGCCCCTCTGTCCTTTCCACATCTTCCCGGTACACTCAGGGTGTCATCACCTCCTGCTGACACCTACATTGCCATTTTGTCCACTACTTTCTTTGTGCCCCTGGAGGTAAGGTCCTGGTCACCTGCTTGGCTCTCTGTATTCCATCTCTGATTTATCAACAGTGTCTGTCTGACTCTCGGTGCCTTTTTAAATGAGGAAATGAAGGTTAATCTCTATTAAATTCACGTTCCCCAGCTTTTGCCAGAGCAGAGGCCACACCCTGGCTTCACAGGGGTCCACAGCGTGGTGGTGCAGGTGGAGATCCCATCCTGACTTGGGTCATCCGCCCGTCTTTGGCCTTTGGTCATTGGCCATTCTCAGGTACCGTCCCTCAGTATCCCCTGCAGGGTCTCCTCGGGCCTGCTTCGGTTCTGAACCCTCGATCATTTCTCTGCAGTGTCCACGCCACAGCCCCCACACCTCCAGGAGTCTGACCTGCTGTGGTCTGCCTGGGGCCTTCCTGACCCCATGTCCCCTTCTCTGTTAAGCTGGTGGACGGCAGACACCAGGGTTGAGGTACCACACCTCCCGTTCCTAGAATGAGCCCTGCTTGTTCGTGTGAATTCTCTCTTTATATATTGCTGGGTTTAGTTGCTGATATTAGGTTAAATTTTTTGTTTCTATGTTTATGAGGCTCCTTGGTCATAATTCTTTTATTTGCAAGGTCTTCCTTGGTATGTTGCTATGGCCCACTCATAAAACTAGCTGAAGTTACATGCACCCTCTTCTATTTTCTGAGTTTCTTCAAAATTGATGGTGTTTCTACTTCAAGTTTGAGTGAGTTGACCCATGGAATCACTCAGACCTTGGATTTTCTGTGAAAGAAATCTTTGAACATGTTTGATTTCTTTACCCTATGACTACTCCTGCTTCTTTTGGTGTTGACTTTAGTGATCTCTATCTTCCACGTGATCTTTCATTTCGAGCAGGTGGCAAGCTTCCCTACCATACAGCTAGCTGCTCGCCATCTCCCTTCCGCCCTTTTAGTGCATGTAGCCCTGGCAACTTAGAACCCGCCCACACGCATCCCTCTGCCCGGGCATCGCCCCTCCCCCTTGGCAGCAGCATGAACAAGCTGCGGTGCCAGCTGCTCGGGCAGGAGGAAGCAAGGTGACGTGTGTGGCGTCAATAGGACCACGCTGTGCGGTGTGGCCTGCTTCTGCATCCTGGAGCGATCTCAGACTCACAGAAAAGGGTGACCTGCCTCCAGCCAGCCGTGGCTGTGTGTGAGCCGTGCACGTTGGGCACACGGGGGACTGGACTGAGGAGCTGCTCTGGCTGGGTCGGGGACCGACGTGTCCTTTTCACTCCCTCTGCCATGACCCCACACAGCACCTGAGATGGGTGTGGCCTTCCCAGACGTCAGTCCATCTGCTGACCACAAGACATCACCAAGCCACCCCCGAAACCCGATCCCTTGCCTTATTTGGGTGAAACTTTCTTGAATGTCTTTCTCCCCAATAAATAGGAGGGTTCAGGTGTGCGCTCTCCTGAAACTGAAGTCGAGGAGCCATCACTGAACCCCAGGAAAGGTCCTTCTGTCTCTGTGTGGTGATTTGGTGGCCAGTCCAGTTCACCTGGAGTGACCCTGACTGATTCAGCAGGTGTCAGGGCAGGAACCTTTGCCACAAGGGCAGTGGGAGCCAGTATGTATCTACAAAGCAGAAGAGGGTCTCGAGCACGATCTCGTGCCCAGCGTGTTATTCCCTCAGGTACTGTGCACCGTGGTAAGCTCCAGTCAGTACGGTGAACCCTCCAACTTTGTACCTCTTTTTCCAAATATGTAGCTATTCTAGGTCCTATTGATTTCTGGAACAAGGGTTCACTTTTTCACCTTAACAACAAGGACAACAGGAACCTCGCTGGACGTTTGAAAGGATCTTGCCTAACATGTCGACGAGTTTTGGTAGAATTGACATCTTCGCACTGTGGAGTGTTCCAGTTCTTGAAGTTCTTCATGTTGCACTTACTTTGTTACATTTATTCTTAAATTTTCTTAGATGACATTGTGAATGAATTGTTTTCTTGATTTTATTTTATGTTTTTTCATTACTAGAATTTAGGAATAAAATGAATGTTTGTATATTGATCAATCTTTGCTTTTTCATCATAGCAATAAAGTGACACATCAGAAATGCAAGTGTCTGGAGTAGAATATAGAAAACATGCGTTGCATCCTGGTACCCAGTGATAAGGGGTTGCTTCGGCTTACTTGGCAAATTAGTTTTATTCAGGAAAATATCTGAGACAACATAAAAACTGGGTTCAATTGTTTTCTATTTTTCTGTTGAAAGGTAAGTACCTTATGTGTCTTTCAAATATACTGTATCATGTTGTCCTGTAAGTCATCCAAGGACATGGCCCCCCGTGTGAGTCCCCATGGTGATGTTCACATGAGACCTAGTCAATAGTCTATAGGAAGCTTATTTCATAATATTAAATATCCACATGACTAAAGAATAATTTGCAAGTTTGTAGGCAGGTTGGGCTGCAGGTTCTATCTGGAACAAAAGTCATTCCTCTGGAGAATAATCCCGGTTTTGTAACCTTCGACACACAGACATTGGTCAGGCAAGCTGGGGACAGTCCACGCTGTAGCCCACAGCAGCCCAAAGGCCATTAGGGAATTAGAGTCCATTCCTTGGCTAAACCACAAGGTTCGAAAAATAAGAATGATTTTCTTGGTGCAGTTCCTGTTCCTGAGGAAACAGTGGGTAGATTGCAATGAACCCCACGGGCTGTGCAGCTTCCCCGGCCACTCTGGGCGGCCACACTTCAGAATGTCGGCAGCAGAAGCTGGGTCCCCCTCTGGCTTCAGGACCTGAGTTCTTCGTGATTGTGGAAACTGATCAATAGGAACTTATTGCTCTATTAATAGGGCAGAGTGAACTCGGCTAGGGTAAACAAACATGCATCTTATCAAACAGAGCGGTCACAAATTAGTGTCTGGTCCCCCAGTGTGCAAGGTCCCTGCCCAGGTTCCTCACTGGCCGAGCCCTGCGGGGTATACGGCCTCCCCAGGCTTTGCCTATGTCTTACTGTCTCTTGTGCAATTGTTTAAAGTGACACACTAATGCTCTCCGCCTCCCTGTGCTCTCTTGAGCTGGAAGACTTTCCTGGCTGAGCGCATTTTGGCCTCTATGCAGTTCTGACTTCTTTTTTTAAATTTCCGCTACTAGGAATTGAACCAAGAGGTGCGTAACCACTGAGCCACATCCCCAGCCCTCTTTATTTTCTAGAGACAGAGTCTGACTAAGTTCTCAGGACCTTGATAAGTTGCTGAGGCTGGCTTTGAACTTGGCATCCTCCTGCCTCAGCCTCCCAAGCCACTGGGATTTCAGGCGTGTGCCACTGCGGCCGGCTTCAGTTACTTAACAGAGGGACTTCTGTCTGTGCTGCCGGGCTCGCCCCTCCTCTGCCTCCTGTCTGCCAAGGGCTATCTGGGTGCATGGACTTTGAGTGTGCTACCTTCACAGGCCAGGGTGCTGTTGTGTGAGTTACTGCTGGTGACCACTCTAGGTCACACTCTGCAGCTGTGTGTCTTACATCCCTGGTACTGTCACATTTAAAGCTAAATACTGTATTCTGAAAAGGGACCGTGGGACTTTCTATTTCTCACATCTCATACGAACCCCTGGACGCCTTTGGATGGAAACCCTGGCTGCGGGAGACTGGACTGTGCCGTGTGGAAAGAAGCCTGCTGGCCTGTCCTCTAGGAGAACCACAGAGCAAGGCCATGCAGGGCAGGCTTGAACCGCTGGGTGGTGGCCCTGCCGGCACCGAGGAGCACGGGGGGGGGGGAAGGGGGCCAGCCTGGCTCATCAGAGTGGGGTTGGGTGGAGAGGGGACACGTGTCTTCACCTCCAACCTGATCAGTTTGGTTTGTCCACTCTGCAGAGCCCAGGTGTCCCCAGTCCTGTGTAGGAAGCAATGGGAGGCTCATGGTTGTGTCACGCAGGCTGAGGCACCCACCGAGCAGCAGCGGTTTCTCCGTTGAAAACTGCCGCAGTGTGGGTGCACCAAGCTGGATTGTCCCCTGCTGCCTGGAATGGGAGGCCTCAGGTGCCTGACCCACACTCTGGTTGCTCAGCTATTCTGAGTGCAGGCCTCCGGGAGGGTGAGGACAGGGCGCACTTCCTGGCCACTGTCAAGGGGCGCTGCGCTGCCTTCCTAAAACCCCACAGCACCCCGCGGGTGCTCCTGGCTACTCCAGAGGCCCCCAGCTTGGTAGCTCTGTGCCCATGGGGTGCGCGCACAGGCCGGGCACATGACCTTATCCACTCCCCTTCCTTCAGTGAAACAGCCCTCATGCCATCACTCCAGTCCCTCCCGTCCCAGCTGCTTCCCAGCCTCCCCACTGACCACTGAGGCAGGCTCCCGTCCCCCCGTCCCTCCTGTCCTGCAAGGTTCCATGCCCCCAGGTGGGCCCACTCCCCCACCTGGGGCACCTCGCTGCCTGAGGTCCCTCAAGCCCCACGGCTCCCAGCCCTGCTCTGAGGGCCTCCAGCCTGGATGGCTCTAGCATTCCTGGACAGACACATTCCAACCCTTATATTCTTTCTTTGACGACAAAGCAGTTTTAAAGGAGAAATGAACGGGCTTTCAACTGGGAGAGCCTTAGCAGTCGTCTACTTCAAAACCTTTGCCAAGGAGTAAATCAGATACAGAGTTTTTAAAGAAATTTATCAATGGGCACATCGCTTTTAGTAACTATTTTGCTTAATTGATTCTAGAAATCGGGAAGCACTTCATCTTTTTTTATATACAAGTTCTGAAGCATTTATGAAAATCTATCCTAAATTGAAACAGGATCTCTTTATCATTTAGTCTAGAAAGGCCAAGAAGTAGAAGGTTTATATTAACTGCATGCTGCAGGTTACAAATGTAAGGACCACTTCAGGAAAACTCAGCAAAACACTTCTGGGTTCCTGACATTCCAGCTCTGGCTTGCAAGGGCTTGGGGCTAGTTTTCTTCCACCAGAAAGACAAATGTTAGTTCTCCTCAATGAAGTGTAACATGAGGGTTTAAATGGACTCAGAATTTCAAAATCATACCTTAACTTCTTGGCTTGGTAAGAATCCGCCACAACTGCCACTGCCTTAGAGAGCAGCAGAACAGGAAACCAAGTATTCGGCCATCAAATGTATAGTTCCAAGTACTTTGCACACAATTTTATATGGGGTCTTAAAGGAATGTGAGGATGAACAAGTAAAACTGTTGGCGAAGCTTAGAATGCCTTAGTACGGGTAAGAAACGCCAGGAGACAGAACATCAGGAGGGGTGCACCAGGAGTGGCGCTCATTCTGGGGTGAGCTAAGAATCCCGTCTGGACAAACAGTGGGTCTGGCTGGAACAGCTGCTCTGGGAGAGAGGGCGGAACAGGACCCTCTCCTCAGCAGAGGCGACTGGCACGGCTTCTGCTCTCAGTCTGTTGACAGGAACTCGTGGCCTGGCCATGCCCAGCTGCAAGGAATGCTGGGAAATGCGATGGGGCTCACACCTCGGGGGCCTGGCTAACGCTCGGGGAGCTCTAAGTTGAATGTGAGCCATCGTTTTCTACATCTGTTGGGACGTCGCACTTCCTTTCACGAGCTCTTGTCTTTGATTTATGTGATATTCTAGCTGAGCCACGTGCCCCCCTGAAATAAGCCTCCAGGCGACACCAGTGGGCTCCTACCCCATCTCCAGGCTCTGCCTGCGCATGGCTCTGCGCGTCCACCCAGTGCTGATGTTTGAAGGTCTCACTGCACGGGCGCTCTCCCTGACCTCTGTGCACATCTGTGACCTCTGGACTGCTCTGCTTCACTCTGAGTCTCCACTTTGCACCAGGCACCCTACGGCCTTTTGCTTGGGAAGCCCGCCGGTGTGGGCCTGGCGCCTGCCTAGAGGTGCCTGGCCAGGAGGGTGGGGATCTGATGTGAGAGACACCACCAGGGCCAGGGGACCCACCACACAGGACACATCTACAAAGGAATAAAACGGCTCACCGGAGCCCCTAAGCTCCCCAGGGGGTGAAGTCCCCAGAGCACCTGCCTGGAATAGGTCCCGCCATATCTGGCCTCCGAGAAGTCCCCTACGTCCCCGTCCCTCCGCCGTGCTGGAGGAGGTGCTGGTTTTTACTCAATGTCTTATTAAAATATGTCACACCCAGATTTCAAATGTGTTCCACACAGAAGGAATTCACCTTCGCTATTGTACTCTGATGCCAGAAGTTCCCCACTCGCTCCTCACCTGCTTCAGGTTAGGGTCAGGGTTAGGGCTAAGGTTAGGGTGGTTAGGCTTAGGGTTCGGGTTAGAGATAAGGTCAAGGTCAGGGTTCGGGCAGGTCAGGTTAGGGTCTTTCTGGTCTGAACCTGGGTTTGGCGCAGACCCATGAAGACCTGTCCTCTCTCCCTGTTGACCACTCTCTCTTCTCCCTCGTCTGCCTTGGTGGGGGCACCATCTGGGCTGCTTCTCCCTGTCCCCTGGCTCCTCTTTCTTCATGTCCTCTTCGGTCTCTTTCTTCTCCCTCTCATTTATAAATTCTGGGATGCCCTGTGGCTCCTTTTGAGCTTTTTTGGCTTTACATCCTCTCGCTGGGAGAACTCATTCAGCTTGGCTGTAATTGCCCTCCAAATTCGAACCACTGAGGCCCAAGCCCAGCTTTGGTTTGTTTGTTTGGTGCTGGGATTAAACCCAGGGCTCCCTACCACTGATTCACGGGCCCAGGCCCCCTTTCAGTCTTTCTTTTGGGACCAGGTGTTGTTAAGTTGCTTAGGGCCTCACTAGGTTCCAATGGCTGAGCTGCCTTTGAAGTCATATCCTCCTGCCTCAGCCTCCGAACTGCTGGTGTGACAGGGATGAACACTGCCCGTCGAGGCCCATCTTTTAATCTCCCCTGTATGTTTACGTGCACCCTCAGAAGGTGTCCTTTCCCAGGGTCTCTCCTCTCAGTGAGCCACGCCACCAGGGATCGAGTTACCTAAGTGCATCATGTTTCTTTCCTCCTTTCCCTCAGACCCATCTCTGGGCCATCAGCAATTCCAGGCAGTGCGGCCCCAGCTCACCCAGACACCCATTCCTCCTCGAGCTCTGCCACACCTTATCTTTTTGCATATGCTGTTGACAGGTCCTTTTGTGTAGCCTCCCTGTCCCATAGAGTAGCCTGAATGACCCTTTGACGCTTCAGTCGACACCAGTTGAATACTCGTGTTACACTAGCTCCAAGAGCTTCACTGACCACAAGCCCAGCCTGCAGCCCAGTCCAGGACGCCGTCGCAGCCTCAGCTGGGCCACTGCTCTGTCCTTCTCGTCCTCCCACCTCTTCACCCATGGGACGTCCCTACTGTGTGATGTCACAAAGCCTTTAAAATGCGGGGATCGGAGACTGTTCTAGGGGACACAGGCTGCAGAGAGCCTCCTGTTGATGGTTCCCAGAGCCCAGCAAAGGACATTTGGAAAAACAGATGCAAAATGCTTGCCAGGGCCTCATCTGGGGTGGGATCAGGAGTCGCCTCCACATCTTTTTATCTCCTTTCCTTTCTGAGGCATAGGTATTCTCTAACTACATCCGTTTACATTTAGAAAAAAATAGCTGTAGATCCAGTTATATTTTAAATAAAAGAAAGACAATGTATTTGCAGAACATTTGTTTCTTCATTTTCAAAAATAATTTTTCTGCTTTGCTTCTTATTGGACAAAACTAAGTCTTCCTGTAATGCGATGTAGAAGGAGAAGGGAATTAAAGCACTTCCTGAAGAGCGTGAGAACCCGCGGATTTCCCACCTCTCCTGCCTTGCCTGTTCCTAGCATCCAGTGCTCATTCCACTTCCGTCTCCTGCCTCCTTCTTGGTTTCACAGACTCTAGGGCCTGTCACCTTCCATCACATGGGACCTGGGTTCACACTTGAGTAAACACAGGAGCACAGCGTGCGTTGGCTTTGGCTGAGGCTTGTACCCTGGGCCTCAGAGGGGACGCGCAAGCAGCCTGGGCCAGGGCGTGTGTCCGTCCCTTCCCGCAGCTGAGCCTGTGGCAGGTGACAAGGGAGGCCTCCTGTAGGCCCTGCAGAGGGGCTGGAGGCTGGAGCAGGAGGCCAGGCGACGAAGCTTTCCCCGGCTGCTGCGTTCTTGTCCGCGCATCTCAGCCACAGCTGCCCACAGCGGTGACAAATGGAGTTTAAAAGCAGCAGCAGACACAAGGTTGATTTTGCTTTTCCTTTATTTTTATAAGACCATGAACCTGAAATGTCTTTAGTTTGAGGAATGTTATGAGGGTAGGGCTTGGATTAGGGCCTCTGCGGTCAACAGAGGCTCCGTAGGCGAGCGCCCACTTGAAGTGGCAGCCCAGCGGTGATGCCCGATGCTCCGTGGCTCAGCTAGGTTTCCGTGGCCCAGATTCCATTGTTTTCTGACAAATGAAAGGTGCCCCCTGACCTTGAGGTGGGCCCTTTGTCTTCTGAATGACAGGTGTGTGTGCCTGGCCCGGCAGGTGCTCTGTGGCAAGGCTGCTCTTCCTCCTCCAGGACGCAGCTCGGCAGGCACCCCCTGGCCCTCTCCTGGCTCTGCAAGACTTCCCCGTCCCCGCTTGGTGACCGGCATGTCTGGCCCACCTCTCTCCTCCTACAGGACTGTGCTTTCCTGATCCCTTGCCAGAAAGTGCCAGCACTTCCTGGAAATATTTCTAAACAAAACCCTCCCCTCTGTTCACACCGGGACCTGCGGCTGCACACACTGGGGCTGGTTCAGCCATTAAAACGGTGGCACTTGACACCCCACGTGGGTGAGCCCATTTAAAATTCTATGTTAAGCTGAACAAGCTTAATTAAGGCCAGTATCGCCAGAGGCCAGTGAGGACACACCCTGCAGTCTTCTGTCACTCCCACAGACCTCTCCTGTTTGGGAGCGATCAACCTGTGGACCGACTCTCTTGACCAAAGGCAGTAATGGAGTGGCCAGCAAGGCCAGCACCCAGCGTCGGCGTCCTTCCTCACCCCGGAGGGGCCACCTGGCTCACATGGACACTTGTTTGTCATCTAGACTAGGAAGAATCAGGATTTTGGATAGGAGTCAAAGGAACCTTAGGGAGTAGTCAGTGCTCTGACGCAAAGTCAGCCTGGTTTGGGGACGATGCCCCACCATAAGGCCCCCCCACCGAGACCCGACTGAGCTGGTCTCCTGGCCTCTCCACAGAGCCAGTGTCCCCTTGGCACACACCTGGCATCCAGCTCTTCTGGCCCTTTACCTGGGAGAGTCTTGCCTGTTGGTAGGCATCATTCCTGGCACTGCCCAGAAACACTGCTGCCTGGCCACCTGTCCCAGACACCCCTGCCTGTGCCCACCTGCTGCCCACAAGTCTGCAATTGGCTGCACATCTAGCCCGGCTCTTGCCAGCAGGAAAGCAGTGTTGGGCTTCTCCCTGGGCCCGGCGGGTTCTGCTGCCTGTGGCCGCTGAGCACACCTGGGGCAGACTGCTTCTCTGCTGCAGAAGGCTGGATGTTTCCTGCAGCAGGGTGGGCAGGCTCACTGTGCAAGGTCCTGGGCCCGGCCTCCGCCCTGACCCCATGCAGGAAAACGGAGGACAGCCCTCAAGCGGCCCTTGAGTTCCACCTGTGAAGGTTGGCAGAATCAAGTCACCTCTGAAATCCATCTTTAATCGTCCTGGGGCAGTCACCACGAGGATCCTGAGAGGCAAGAACAAGGTGCTTAGAAAAGAGGGCTCCAAAGAGCCGGCCGGTGACGTGGGTGTCCTCTTACGAGGCCCCTGTGAACAGAGCCGCCCCAGCTGGCCCAGAGAAGCCACAAACACAGAGGGTGTAAAAGAGGAGGGCCGAAAGGGTAAGGCATGCCACGGAGTCTTTTGCTGTTTTGTTCTGTTTTGGTCCCAGGGATTGAACTCAGGGGCACTCAACCACTGAGCCACATCCCCAGCCCTATTTTGTGATTTTTAAACTGAGCTTTTTGCTGAGGCTGACTGTGAACTCACGACCCCCTGCCTCAGCCCTGGAGCCGCTGGGATCGCAGGCCGCAGGGGAGATTGTTAAGTAAGGAAAATAAGAGACAGAAGTTAGTAAACTCCATTAACAAGATAGGTGACATGATTGTTTCAAAGACAATATATCAAATATTAAGATAAAGTTAATAAGATTTACAATAATGGAAATAAGAGGTCAGAATCCAGGGGGATGGATTTCAAGACAAGGAAGCGAAGCAGACAAAACCCCAAACCCCGGACAGGACAGTAACAAGAGCCTGCAGGGACCTTCGGGGAAGAGGGGGCTGCCTTGGGCTCCTGAGCAGTGGGACCGGAACGCATTAAGGGAGGATTGAACGTGCTCCCAGACCCTATCCTGGCTGAGTGGGGCTTCGCCTCCAACATGGGACATGGAGTGTCGCGCCGGCCGTTTTGACCACTTGCCGTTTTCCGCATCATGAGGAGCTAGCCCTTTCTGATCATTTATTTGAAATTATTGAGTTGAAAGGTCCAAGTATTTAAATAGTTTGAAGAGAGATGACAATGTATGAAGAGATTTTGTGGCAATTCATGTTTTCATCAGAAATGAATGGAATGCTCAGGGCTGCATGCTGGCTGGCCTGGCTATCATGATCACCGAGCATTTTATTATTGGCATCCGAGTACTTGTGAACTCGGTAAAGAGGTAAAGACAGGGTCGCACTGTAGGCACTGTGCACTAGGAATGGGCCACAGTGATTGTCTGATTCTAAAACCCAGAGAGTGCTGCGATGCAAACAGCCTCCCGAGAAACCCACAACCTTTACGTGCCTCATGATCAGACGTGGACTTGAAATAAGCCAGAGTCGCTTCAGCATCTCCAACACCTTCCCCGTGAAGGGTGACGCAGAAGAGCCGCAGAGGAGCAGGTCAGAGAACACCAACATGACAAAGGCAAGTGACTGCCAACGTCCATCCAGGAGGAACTCCCTGACCACGAGTGACATTTCCAGCTCGAAAGGGTGTGGGGGTCAGAAGGATAGTAGAATGAACCGGACACTATTACCCTATGTGCATATATCACATAACCCGTGTGATTCTCCATCATGTACAACCAGAAGGATGAGAAGTTACCCGCCACTTATGTATGATGTGTCCAAGTCCATTCTATGTCCTTTGTAACTAATTAGGACAAATAAAAAAGTTGAAAAAAAAAATCCTCCCGAGACCCAGGGACATCCCAAGCAGAGCCCTTTTTTTCTGGTCAGCAGTTGTTACTGGGAAATCAGCTTGGCCTTTCAAATGACCTGGAACTAGATGAGCTCTTAGTAGGGCCAGGGAAGCCCTCCTGGCATGGCCCCCCAGGGTGTCCTTGAAGGCTGGGGTGTTCAGCTGTCCTCTCTGCTCTGCCTGTTTGGAAATCCCACGTCTCCAACACAGTGTGACCTCAAGGTGTGTGTGAGGTTGCTGGGTCTGCACAGAGCAAAGCACAGGCCACCCCGGGCCACCCCGGGCCACCCCGGGCCACTCTGGGCCCAGGAGTGAACAAAACAGACGTTACCCCCCGTGGCTCAGAGAGGTTGTGCTGCAGCAGGAAAAGAGAAACTCAACAAGCAGGTCACAGATCCCATGCACACACACACACACACTCATGCATACATTCACACACACTCACACATTCACATGCGTGCATACATACATGCACGTTCACGCACACATGGGCACGCACACGTTAATCCGTTAGATTATGATTGAGTTAATGGGTAACAGAGTTAATTTGGGAGAAAGGAAGCAGGATGACTCAAGGGCAGAGGGTGGTGGGGGGACTTACTGAAGGGGATGTGGGGTCCATGTCCCTCCGTGCTCCCTGGATGAGCAGCCACTGTGGGCAGTGAGCGGGACAGGCATGGGGAGAGCAGAGAGGGAGCCCAGCTGAGGAGGACCGGATATTCTCCTTGGAGGGAGGCAGCCCTCATGACTGTTGCTCAGGACAGTGTGGGGACAGAGGCCGGACAGGAGGGAGGTGAGGAAGGCGGCGTCCCTGGAGGGCGTGTTTGGCAGCTAATGCTGGGAGTGGGACCCCAGAGACAGACCCCGGGCAGCCCGCTGGGGCAGCTGGCTTACACAGGGATTCCTGCTGTGCGTGGAAGCCCTTCCCTGGCACTCCCAGGGGCCCCCTGTGGGAACTGGGGGTCTGGCTGAACCCCTGGAGAGTGGAAGAGGGCAGTAACCAGGGACACAGAAGCCCAGGCCCTGGAGGTCACCGATCTTCCTGTCCTCTGAAGGAGGTGAGAGCCATCTCAGCTGCGAGCCCAGGAACTGGGTGATTCACACTGAGCAGGCTCCTCTGCAGGAGTAGGAGGCGGACAGAAGGAGGGGGCCCTTCAGACCAATTCTAACCGAGGACGTTTGTAGCAGACGGGGCAGGTTCGCAAGACAGAGACCAAGAGACACCAAGAATTTTGGCCTGAGGACTGAACACGTCCTGGGGTCACTTCAGGCTTAACTGCAGAGGACTGATTGTGACGCTGACCTTTCCCCTTTCTTTCCCTTCTTGCTTTTCACCCCCCTCCCCACCCCAACAGCGGGGGAGACAATGTTAGTTAGACTGTCCTAGTCTGGGTTACCTGTCCTTCCACTCACTGACCACGAGGTTTAAGAAACCCAGGCTTGGGAGCAGGTGCCAGGAGTCTGAGCAGTGACCGTCTCTTGGCCATCACTAGAGGCTAACTGGAGCCACTGATGACCACACTAGAGCTGGGTCCTGGAGTGCTGCCCGTCTCCCACACAGTCCACTACCCTCCCTGTTTGCCAGCAAATCAAAAAAAGCTTCTTGGTCCTTTTGTTCAAGACCTTGTCCTTGTTATTTGGATGGATGCAGGACCGAGTTTTGGGCATCAGACGGCATCACTGAGATGCAGAGAGGGCAGGAGAGGTCAGGGGAGTCCAAGATGGCTTCTGCCAGGCCCCGTGCAGGGCCATCTGAACCAGGTTCCCGCCTTGGGGGGTTTGCACCCCAAGATGTGTGGGGGTGTTGTGGGTCTTGATGAAGAACCTCTAGACAGGGTGAGTCTAGCAGGATTCCCCTGAGCACCCGGAGACAGGGACCAGGCCACGCTCACCGCTGAAAGAGGCCCCGAGAGTCAGCAGCAGCAGGAGCAGGGGCTCCACGCATGCCCAAGGCCAGCTCCCGGGGGGCGTCCACTGCGGCTCAGCTGGAGCTCTCTGACTGGTGACCTCAATTCCAGTTCTCCGCCCACACGGAGCTTCATCTTGCTGTGGAGACCTCGGGGTCACAGGAGCTGCGTCAGGCCCTGGACTGGCCACTGACTTGTTTTCGCTGACAGTGTGCCGGGCAGCTCGGGCTTGGGTAGCACTTCTCAGTGGAACTGCCTTTCCACCCCTGCCCTTCCCAATGCGGCTGACCGCGTGAAGCCCAGGAGGACAGTGCTATCTCTACTTTATCTCACCTGGGGTGCAGCAGTGGGGGTCCCGGCTTTCTTTATGTGGGACCCTAACTTTGGAGAATCTGAGACTTTAGATTCTGTTTCTCAGCATCTCAAAGGCCTTCCAAGACAAAGTCGCCAACTGTCAGCAGCCCTGAGGTTGAAGCAGTCTTGATGACCCACTTACGTCTCTGGATGCCATCTTGTTTAGGTTTAAAAATATTTTTAAATGTGTTCATCCAATACCTCTAACAGTCTGCCAAATTTCTAGACCCGTCTTCCGTGTAAAGGCCACTGATCTTGTATTAATTGATGACATGGGGTTATCTTCACATAAGGGAAAGTGACCATGTTTGGATGTTCTCCAGTGACGGCAAGCCCAAGCCCAGGCCACGGCAAGACTCCCTGGAGCTGTCCCTGAAGAGTGGAGAGAACTCACAGGTCCAGGACCCTGTTGCACACAGGTCTCCGCCCAAGGGGCTGAGTGCCGGGTGGCGAGAGCTTCGAGCCGGGCCTCCCCCGGCTCTTGGAGGTATCGTGGATTTGGACCCTTGGTCCACCTCTACTTCTGTGTAGCCTCTGCACATTGCTGGGCCTCTCTAAACCTCAGGTGCCCCAAGGTAAAACAGTTGTGAGAGACAGACAAGAGGTGTGCGAGGCTGAGCCTAGCCCGGCACCTGGTGAGCACTAGTCCTGGCTGCCCGCGGGGTCACAGGGCTCTGTTCCTTTCTGGAGGCTCTAGGGACATCTGTGCCCTGCGGTACCCAGCTCGGGAGCTGCATGGCCACGATCAGGGCCCTCGGCTGCATCCCACAGCCTCGGGCAGTGCTCCTGGGCCCCACCCTGCCACCCTCTGGTTCAGAAGCTGTAAGGGCTCTCTGAATTTAAGGTCTTGGATTAGACTGGATCCCTTGGAAAAGCCGGGATAATGCTCCATAAAAGGTCCTCCAGTGTCATCTGCATCTCAAAGTCCTTTGCCATGTGTCATGCCTTCACAGGTTGGGATCCTGACACTTTTGAGGGCCCTATCCTTCCTACTACAGCCAGGATCATTATTCGGTTCACTCAGCAAAATGGCTGCAAACTCCCACCAAGCGCAGCCCTCATGGTTCTGCTAAGGGTTGGTCGGCTGTCGTGTCCACAGCCCAGCTGACCAGGACAGAGGGGCGGTTAGTCCACCACGCGACCAGCACGCTGGTTTCATACATGTGGCATAGAAGTTAACTAGTGAGATCAAAATAAACACACAGACTCAGTTACCTTTTTCTTTGACCAGGTCCGAGACGGCCCTACCTCTGGCTCTCGCCTCAAACCACCCGGTGGGGCAGCAAGGCTTACTCAGGACGAGCAGGAGAGAGAGAGAGAGAGAGAGACAGGGCACGCCAGGGAGTGGCCTTTTGTTGGGGAACAAGAAATTCAGGGGAAAATTCCATCCAATGAAGGTCGAGGGGGGCAGCTCTCCAGGGTCAGGGTCAGTGACTGGTCTCAGGGCCAATGGTCAGTCACACCCCCACACGGACAGGCTCTCGTACCTGGAGAGGGTGGGGATTAGCTCTGACACAGTTTGGCCAGAACGCCTCACACCCAGTCAGGGAGGTGCCCAATCGCGTGCGAGAATGGCTCCCCACAGGTTAGAGACAGGCCAACCAACTGCGGGAGTCGTACCACTGGTGCCCAGGGACAGCACAGGAGGCAGGGTTCAGGGGAGAGAGGACATGAGACCTCAGCGCACGCCCCAGGAGGAGCTCAGTGGAGACAGGTGACAGAGCAGCTCCGCCCTCACGGTGCCAGGCCGTGCAGAGCCTCCTCTCCCTCGTGGCGTTGTCTGGTGGTGGCCAGCTGGACGGGCGGTACCTAGCCCGTTCCCACCCAGGGGGCGCTCCATGGGCCAGGCTGAGAAGCGGTGGCTCATCAGCGTCAGCCTGGTTTACCTTGCCAAGGAGCTGCTGTCCTCGAGTGCATGCAACAAGGTGGCCCTCCACAGACGGTGGCCGCCCGAGCTGCAGCATGCGTGATGGAGTCCCCGAAGGCCGTGAGCACCTGGACCTCTGGCTCGTTGCTGCCAGGGTTCCCTTAACCTGGTTAGGTTTGGGGGAATCTAAAGGGGATTCGGGGACACGCTGTTTTCCTGCCCCTCCCCCCGCCTTAGGAATGACACACACACAGAGAACATCCCACAGGAGACTCGTCTTTAAACAGGAAGAAGAAATGCACATTGCCGGGGGGAAGTCTCAGTCAAGTTTCCTTAACACCTTCCCTTTCATGCGGACATTGGGGGCCGGGCGCCCCCAGGTCCCCCCCTCTTGCTTCTTCACTCCAGAGGCTCCTCCGTCTCTTCCTGACCCTGCGGCTTTCTCGGGGAGTGCTATGACAGTACTGGGACTTGACTCAGCTATGGAGCGCCTCCCCGACAGGTTGACCCCAGGCAAGAGCGGTTCTTGTCAACCACAGAGCACTGATTTGTGAGGCCTGCGGTAGACTGGTTTCTCAGTTTCCCTAAATCCTCCTTTTACTACACTATGGTTGGATACAGTGGTCGTTTGGTAGTTTCAAGTGAAGTTTTAGTAACAGATACCGACTGTTGTGAGATTTCAGTGAGAGCTGTGCTGAACAGGTGCTGAACATCTTGGAGAGGCTCGGAGGAAGACCTCATTCCCCTCAGACCTCTTCATTCTTCTAAATCTTTGGGAGTCTTCCACCGAATCCATCTGGAAGTCAAACAACCTACAGAACATGGTGAGTCACACGGCATTTGTCACCGTGTCACCTTGCAGAGACAGTTGGAAGCTAGGAGACCAACTTCCATTCCATACTGACGATGACCACTGGGTCCATCCCAGGCAGGGCTGGGGGTGGCAGCAGGGTGGGAATTGGGCTGCTTCCTCCCGAGAGTGAGAAATTGCAAAATCTGTAACTCCGAGGATCTCTGAGGCTCGCTGCTGAGAGTAGAGGCCTTCTCTTCCCCAGTACCTTCTTCTTGGAAAGAAGGGTGTGGGTGCACACACACACACACACACACCAAATCCTCTTGCTCTTGCTCAGTCTTTTTTTTTTTGACAGTGATGCTGCAGGTTGCCTTTTAAGTGCACTTAAATAACATGAATAGATACATTTTTGAAATATGTACGTTCTTGTTTCTGGTGCCCTTCTCTCTCTCTGGAGACTGGCATGGAGCCATCTCAAAAATATTTTGCACATAAAAGAAAGCTCTTCCTGATGTTGTGTCAGAGGGTGAGACTTCAACCCGTGAGCCCGGCTGCTGGGCAGGCTCTTTACACTGCCCCCTGAGTGCAGCTAAAGTAGCCTGACTCCAACAGGGGGAAGCGGGCTGAGAGCCAGGCATGATGGCATCGTCTGCAGCAGTACAGCTGATTTGTTTAAAGAAACGTAACGTCACTTTTGTGCATCAAGTTGCACAGACTCGAGGCCTCCAGATAGTGGCTTTGCTGTGTCTCCCTGTGGGCCTGAGCGTGCTCCCAGGAGACAGGGGAACATGGATATTCCTCCCTATGTGGGTGGCACTGCCAGTGCCCCTGGTCAGAGGTCAGAGGTGGAGGAGAGTGAATTCTGGGCCTGGGCATCTGTCTTCACCTGCCCTTGGGCTCTGGAGTTCCCTGAGCACAGGCCTGAGGTCTCAGGCTGAGCTAATCCACTGTAGGTTCATCAAAAACTACAGGAAAACAACCACAAAGATACTGTGAAGAGTTTTCATTTCCAAATTTACTCAGGACCGCCCCCCTTCCCTCAGAGACGTCCAGGAGTCCAGTGCCCTCTCAGATGCTCCAACTGTGTGCGGGTGTTCACTTTCCCTCACTGTGCTGTGACGAGCTGCCCGTGTGGCCGGCATTACGACAGCACAGGAGACGGCCTCACTGACGGAACACCCTGTGGCCCACCCACAGACTGCTGCTCTCCCCTGGATGCTGACCCCGACTCTCCGCCATCTCTGTGGGCTGCCCGCCCTCTGTGGTTCAGCCCTGGAGTCACCCAGCATGCCACCTTGGGGCTGGCTCCTTTCACTCAGCAGCATGCACTGGGATTTGCCCGAGTTCCCTGTAGGCCATGGGCTCGTCCACCCGTCTGTGGCCTGTGTGGCCGCGCTGAGGACTGCTCTCCCACCCGCCGACTGCCTCCAGTGTGGCTGTTGGACGTGACATAAACACCTGCATGCAGGTTTCTTCTGTGTGCACAGTTCAGATCTGCTGAGTAGGCAATGACTGCTTGCTGTGTAACACCTAAGGTGACATTTCTTCAGCTTGGGGTGGGGGGAGCAGAGTGTGGAACTGGCTGTGCCCTTGGAGTCGGTCTTGCTCGGCGTGGTGGCTGGGTTCCGCTCTTGGCTGCCCACTAGGTTCTGTGGGGTGTGCTGCAGCAGCAGCCCGCCATCAGCTCAAGGCACAGTGCTCTCGGAACAAATCATGCTGAGCACCTCCATGTCCTTAACTGCGTGTCTTCTTGGCTGGCATCTGTCATGCCTTTTGTCCCCTGTTTGGAGCAGGCTCTCTTTGTGGCCGAGCTCCCGGGCTCTCTGTGAGCTTGGCAGACCGCCTTTATCAGGTCTGGTTGTGGGACTCCTCCTTCTGCCTGTCTGTCCTCTCCTCTGGACAGCATCCTTGTGGCGCGGAAGCTCCTCTGGCTTCCTGGGTTAGTCCCACGCGCCTCTTGCCTCTGTGCTGTCCTAAAGCTCACTGACAAAGCCACGGGGGTCCCCCACCCTCTCCCCAGTGTTCTCCAACTCTGCGCTTTACCTCCAGGTCTGTGAACACTTGGAGCTGGGTTTTGGAGACGGGCCGTGTCTGTCCGGCGTCTTTTCTTCCTCCCTGGCTTTCCTCCCCTCTCCTTTGACATGGGAAACTCCTGATTATTCCAGGACCATTGGTTAAAGACCCCCTTCCCCCATTGAACTGCCCTGGCTGCTTTGTCCAAGATTAATTGACTGTACTTATCTGGGCCCATTTCTGAGCTTCCCCTGTGTCCCTGGGTCGGGTCCATTCTTTTCTGCGATTTTGGTTATTGAAGCTCTATAGCAGGCCCTGAATCCAGGGGTGTGAATCCTCGGCTCTGTGGTCACTCTTAGTATCAGGCTGCTGTTGTGAGTCTTTTGTCCTTAATGTGAGCTTTAAGACCAGTCTGCCAATTCTACAGTTTGCTGGGATTTTGGATGAGATGTTGAATCTTATAGCGAGTTGGGTAGAAATGGCAACTTAACAATATTTAGTCTCCCAATCCATGAACACAAAACGCTTCTCTATTAATTTGGATATTCTTGGATTTCTTTCAGTGGAGTTTTGCAGTTTTCTGTATGCAGATACTGTACGTGTTTTACCTATTTCCTGGGTTTAGTGTTATCATAAATGGTATTTTATTTGAAACTTTAAATTTTAATTATTCATGACTCATGTATAGAAAGCAATTGACATTTGTAAATCAGTGTTATATTCTGAGACTTTCCTATGATTGCCTGTTAGTTCCATATTGCTCTTGTTGCTAGGGACGGGGTGTGTGGGCTTGGGGAGTGACTGCTAATGACATACTGGATTCCTTTTCATGCTGGAATGTTCTGGAATTAGACAGTGATGGTAACTGTATAACCATGTGAATATACGAAAAACATCAGGTTATAAACTTTGAAAAGATGAATTTTATCAGGTAATTATATGTCAATTTTAAAAAGCTATCGGTGTATACATTTTAAATAGACACACAGACACATGGCCCTTCGGCCCCAAGCCATTCTCTTCCTACTGGTGAAGGGCAGGAAGAAGCCAAGGGACTTTCCAGGCCCTCGGGATTTAAGGCTGTTGGCTGAACTGGGACGGATCAGCTGAGCATGGTAGCCACAGAATTGGAAAAACCTATTTTTATTTGTCAATGTGGATTATACATGCAGTCTTAAAGAATGTGTGAAAATTGCCGTAGAACAAGGAGAATTTAATCAAATCACAGGTTTTAATTTCTACTTATTAAAAATCTGTACCCCTAGGTGGGCACAGTTGGGCCTCCTAACGACTTAGGAGCCTGAGGCAGGAGGGTCACACGTTCCAGGACAATCTGGGTAACTTAGCCAGACCCTGTCTCAAGTTTAAAGAATTTTATTTTATGTTTATTTTTTTTTATTTTTTTTAAATTTTTTATTGTGGGTTGTTCAAAACATTACAAATTTCTTGACATATCATATTCCACACTTTGATTCAAGTGGGTTATGAACTCCCACCTTCACCCCATACACAGATTGCAGAATCACATCAGTTACACATCCATTGATTTACATGTTGCCATCCTAGTGTCTGTTGTGCTCCGCTGCCTTTCCCATCCTCCACCCTCCCCCCTCCC